>NC_135502.1:63150966-63373466 GCF_052857255.1 Amblyomma americanum
GTAGGAAGTGTTCCGGGAGATTGCCTGCAATGGTTTTAAGTTTCTATTTTGTTGTCATTTTTAACGTTTATTTCCTAAATGTCTTGTCGATATAATGATGCGTCCCTATTACATTTGTGAATATCCTGAACATGAAGATAAAAAAAGATAGATTCATAGAGATAAAGTAACTGATCAAATTAACGATAGTAGGGATTACTTTATTTGCCTGAAAAAAAAAAACGATAAGGGGCAATGTGCTCCAACGAGGGTTAGCTGACCAGCCATTGAACTCAGCGGGAAAGGCCTCAAAAACCATCCTATTGAGAGTTGTTCGAAATAAACAATTAAGAAAAAGTATATCATTAGAGACGGTGAAATGATCCAAGAGTCTGAACAGACGTGGCTACAAAACTTACTTGTAAACAAAAAACTCCGTGTTTACTAGACATAATTTATGCTGAAGGAATTCCCAACATATAAGCGCAAGCACTGAACAAGCGGAATCTACTGAAGAGCTGAAGAAATTACACTGCATACCAAGATACGTAGAGAAGCAAGCAAACGTAACGCTCATATTTCATTATCGTTTGTTACCGCTATCTCGACCGCCACATTTGTCGCCAGAAACGCCATGACGCTTGTACCGCACGAAGAGGACCTATAGAAACTATTTACAAAAGAACGATATGGGGCGCTACGTGCAGCAATGCTGTATTAAATGCCGTTTGATGGAAAGCGGCAGCTGATATTGCTTGGCGATGTCCGGCTGTGGCAAAATCCCCATTACACTTGGCAGGGCTGGCGCCATCTGATGCTTGCTCGCTTTCGAGACAACCTGGACAATAACTAAGGAAAAGCCATCGTGACAAATCCTTTATTCCAATGGAAGAAGCTAACGCCCCCTCTTGCTCTTCGCTTGTTTTCTTTGTTTTTTTTCCCGGGGCTAAGAACACTCACGCCCAATGTCGGAGTGGAAGACCTTGCAGAAATCTTCTCTCGGCGTTATAGAAAGATACACCAAAACCAGCAAATTGAGGAACAGCAGGAAGAAGGAATTTCATTTGAGCATCAATATTTTTGCTTTTTCCTCTGCGAATAAGTCTTCAAAATCTATGACACTGAGCAATGTTGAGTAGACGTGCGGAGGGAAACGAAACAGCGCGGGAGCTAGCTAACAAATAAAAAACGCTAATAGAAAGCAGCAGCCGTGAAAAAGACCGTTGGGGCCTCAGATTGAAGGATAGGGAATTATTTGTACATGTCCGAAGCCATCAGAAATCAAGCAGAAAGGTACAAGCGATGATTTCATCGCCCACGCGTCAGCTGGACGCGCCATTTCGAAAGCGTGGTCTCCCCTTTTTAAGGGAGGAGTGATCCAGCGCCGCAGCTCCCCATCTCGCCCCGACGCGCTGCAGTGAGTCGTTGAGCAACCGTTCTGCCCTCCCGGTCCAGATCGCTTTACGGCCCTCCGCAGGCGGCCTGGTTTGCTAAAACATGTGCCTCAATGGGCTCTGATTCTGGCGGAAAGCTGACAAAAGAATTGGTCAGCGCTGACGACAAGAGCGGTGCAGCCGATCCTATTATATAAACAAGGTATGCACGGTGCGCACAAACACAGGAAAGAAAATGAATCCAATCGGCATTCTTGCTCTGAGCTGCGGCGATGTACAAGCGGCAAAAATCAACGATTGGTGCAGAAGTCAGGTCTTCAGAGGCTGCGACTGCCGGGAAAAATCCGAATTTACAATTTTCTGCGCGTCGACATAAAGGATATCGGAGCGGTTGCTGTATGTCTTGGTGTAATAGCTCGCTCGAGCCTGCCGCCTACCCTGATGGAGGCTAGCGCTCATATTGCGCGGTAGGGGCTACTGATATATGTGATCCTGCGTGCGCAGAGAAATCACGTAGGGTGTAGGACTTATTAAGGTGGGAATGGGTGAATTCAGACGGAGCTGTCGCAGTAGGCGTTTTTCCAGTTTCCGTGCGACTCAGACGGACTAATTGGTTGGTGCGTTGAGCCTCTATTGATTCGATCATGGTATTGTGGGTACCAGTGGCCAGGAGACGTTTCGTGCTAACCGTCCGTGGAAGACGTAGGACGGAGGTGACAGCCGTGCGTATTAGGAAGTGCAATCCTTTAACCTTTCTTTGCTATTTTTTTCACTGCCCACCTCCTTTTATCCTTGATAGGTGAGAAACCTTTTTTGTCCTTCGAAGTGAGCTAATTATTTTGGCTTTTATGCGCCTATTTTATTCAGTATCCAGGACTAAAAAGTGGTGTCATGTCGCGACAATTTTTTTTATTTGCCAGAAGGGTTCTGTAAATTTCAATTAAATCAAAATAGGGCCCTTAGGTAAGGACGGCTACTCTTCTTCACTTCCCAATTAAATCGAATTCACGACAGGCGCTACAAAATCTACATAGTGCGGAAGAGATATGAAACACTCGTGGAACTCATGTTCAAATCCCGGAGGTTCACGTGCTTATGGAGGAGACTTCTCAACAAATTCCGAAACAGTCTTCACGATTCTGATGGTTTGCTCTGCGTAAGTGTTTCGTGGGTCGCCTATCTGAAGTCCGAACGGTAGGAGCTACAAATTACTCTTGACCCTCTTTTAGAACCATTATATTTTGAAGAAAAATGTAAACGGATAGCTAAAGCGAGAAGGTCTCTTTCTTTTGGTTTCCTTACTTTGTTCTGTGAAATGTATTAGCTCTTTTCCTGTTGCATCCTCTATTTCCTGTATATCAAGCAAAAATGTACTCGGGCAGAGTTTCTCTTCTATATGTGCATTTTCTTTTTCGTTTTATTCTCTTTATTTTGCACCTTGGACATTATTCTATATATCAGCTCGTTGTCGCTCTGGCATCTGCGTGGGGTGCTTTTATGCTTTTATCTTGCCCCCCCCCCCTCTCTTAAGCAGCCCAACTGCCCGGTGGACGTGGGACTCCGCAAGGTTAACTTGACTTCACTTGAGAATGCTCAGCAAAGTGCAGAGGAGCTTGGCGCCTGCTGCAAAAGTTCCCACAAACCAAAACAACCAAAAAGGAAAACATGATAGAGCATCGGAAAAACTTCTAGAGCTGCACAAGTTTACTGGAAGGTGGAAGAACCTAGGAAGTGCTTTATTGACTTCAGCGGCACGATCGACCCGGATTTCGCGACGGTCACGTTCCACAGAGTTTTGGTTGAGTGTAGCGGTCTTGCAAATTAAAAAAGAAGAAAGAAAAGAAAAATAAGGAAGAGAAAGTTGTTGGGTTTGAACAAGAAGAAGAATGCCCGGGAACAAGGTGAACAATTCCTCGGTCTTTTCACCCACGCAACACAAGAGCGCTACTCTCTCATGTTAACCCACGTCGTCGTCTGCGCTTCTGTTCCGCCCGGTAAGTTGATTCCACCTCTCGGCTGGATTCACTTTGGCGCCTCCATTATTTGGCTGCACTAAGGGGCAGCTTCGCTGTCTAAGGTTGGGCACGGCTTGCTTTGTTTCTGGTCTGCCACTGAGATTGAGAATGTATGTTGCTTTGTTACTATGGGAACACTTAAGCCGGGTCACGACGGAAATGAACCGTCTCTGACGCTTTCATTTTGGATGGAGACTTGGTTCGTCCGACTGGGAGGCACTTAACTAAACGCTGGACGCCTGTTTAGACGCGTAGATGTACTCAGCGTGTAATGTCAAGCAAATTACGTTGTCTAAGTACTGCGCGCCACGAATCGTAACGCAGAACTGGCAAAGTGTCACCTGCGAAGGAGCACTTGCAACATGAATTAGGAAACATTCAGGCACCTGATTATCAAGAAAAGCAAAACCCGTGAGTTACTAGTCAGGTGATGTTCTCTGATGACCGTGAAGATGTTCTCAGTGGTACCTTTGGCAAAAGAATGAACTTGGCCGCAGCAGCTGTATTTCTATGTAAGTGAGTGAACAAAGGGATGGACGATTTGCTGCATTCAAGGGCAGCTTCGCTGTCTTAAGTTGGGCACGGCTTGCTTTGTTTCTGGGCTGCAGCTGAGATTGAGAAGGTAGGTTACTTTGTTACTAAGGGCACACTTAAGCCGGGTCACGACGGAAATGAACCGTCTCTGACGCTTTCATTTTGGGTGGAGACATCGATCGTCCGACTGGGAGGCACTTAACTAAACGCTGGACGCCTGTTTAGACGCGTAGATGTACTCAGGGTGTAATGTCAAGCAAATTACGTTGTCCAAATACTGCGCGCCATGAATCGTAACGTAGAACTGGTAAAGTGGCACCTGGGAAGGAGCACTTGCAACATGAATTAGGAAACATTCAGTCACCTGATTATCAAGGAAAACAAAACCCGTGAGTTACTAGTCAGGTGACGTTCTCTGATGACCGTGATGTTCTCAGTGGTACCGTTGGCAAAAGAATTAACTTGGCCAGAACAGCTGTATTTCGATGTAAGTGAGTGAACAAATTGATGGACGATTTGGCGTGGTTAGATTAGATGCTAATTAGCTGCGCTAGCACTCCGGTTTTCACTTCGGTTTTAGTTTCGAGTCGAAGCTCGGTTTTTGAGGTCAAGCAGGCGTCAGCAAAAATCGTCGAAATCACATAGTGGGTGGGGGCCTTCATTCTAGCTCACTAAAACTGAAGCGGACACTATGCCCAAATATGCGGAAATGATCTTTCTTTTATTTGTATTGATAGAACTCTGGGAGGCCTCATACCAATCCTGCAGTGGTGGTGAGCGATTTAAATTATGCGTCACTGCCCTGCGACGGCAGGTGCTGCCACCGGTGAGGCCCTGATCCCTGGTTGCTCACAACGAGCAACCTCTAACGACTAATCAATAACTGAACTGCCACCTGCCATGGTGATCAGTTTGCTCACAATCCTTTGGGCTAATTGTGATGACGCCAGCAGGTCACGTGGCATAGGTGGCCAATCTGCCACCCACGCGGGTGGCACCAGCGACTCATTTTTTCAAGCTCGTAGTGGGACCGCACAGACAAAGGCCGAGCGGCTGACTGGAACCTCAAGAGCTTGCGAACTAAAAAGGGTAATGCTCTGTCAGCTCCATTTGTTCGATATTAACCTCAAACCTTTTCCTCGGGCATGCTTCATAAACCTGGATGCAGATTCGGTATAAAAAACTCTATGATAAGGAAACATCTGCTATCTAATTCAAAGGAAACGTAAGAGAAGTGATCTCAGATTTTGAACCCCTAGCACCTATACGTCCCAATAATTCCATTCCCTTAAGGAACGTGCATTATTTTATGTAGGGTCAATAAAGATGTGCACATTATTCGGTTCAGTCGGAGAACGTAATCCTCCCGCTGAACTTGTGGATGTAGTCCCGCCTTGGTATAACTGGTTTTTCACTGCAAGGGTGCTGCAGGAATACATGCGCTGTTGCTGTTGCTCCCTTGCGTTTTAAACGCTGCACGGCAAAAACTATGTTGGAACTTTTTCCTGGAGCATTTTAATGCTAAACCCGTAGATTCGCTTACTAGTGTGGTGCGGGAAGCTTTACGAAAGTTTGCAATTCAAAACACCGCATGACTGCCTTGCGATGTGACGTCGGCGCTAGTGCTTTCAGTGAGACAGTGTCGTACATGGAATCACGTTCTCTTGCGCATGCAAAGGATTGCTAAATGTTCTCGCAGGGCAGGACAGTGTGCCTTTGACTACGAAAAGGAGTGAAACAAAAGATGAAAAACTCGCTTTGAGGGCACGGTGGCACCGTTCTAAGTGGAGACGCAGCTGCACACAAAGAAGCATGGTCTCTGCTTCATGTGCCAGCGGGAGAGGGCAGCGGAGGGAAAGTTCCCGCGAGTGTTTAGTTCGTGGCCCGCGCTTCGACAAGCACCCCATTGATCGGGGCCTCTAAATATTTACGCCTCGTTGCGCGACCAAACACCGGGGCCCTACAAGAAAAGCCTTTCTCGGCTATTGATCCGCAGGAGGTCTCTTCTAATGATGGCCGTGCGAACCTGCAGGACCGCTTGACTGCACGAGAGAGGCTGAAAGAGGCTAAGAGGCTCTCGTGCTCTCACCAGCGTGGGCTTTCTCCTTGCATGCTTTTCCTTCCTGCTTTGAGAGTCCCCTCTACGCGTCGCGCTTGTGAACGTCATGGTTACGTTCTGTACGCAAATCCTGGGCTCCAACATTCTCTGACAAAAATCGCAAATGCGACTCATGCACTGCGGCTTAAAATCCGGAGTTATATACTTTCACTGCCTCCGCTCTGGTGCTACCAGTGTGAATGTGGCTGAGGATAGCGCGCTCAAACCACCTCATTAGCGAGCAGGACTTTACTCGGGGCTTCAAGAGGCAGATTTTCAAAAACTCGGAATTAGGGAGGACAGAAGTTGGCATGTACCGATTGTTTGTTGCTTTACTTTATTTGCAAATAAAACGTTTACAACTTAGAAAGAGCCAGGAAGCGAAATACAGATGTCCTCATCACCGGTTGATATCGGATATAAACTGCTTGCCTCGAAGCAGTTGTTTCTGCGTGAACCCTAGAGCCTATGCTAAACGCCTTTCAATGTGTACCGTTAGCGTTCGTTGTTCCCGGCCTATACGTCGTGAGCTTTTATTGAGTGGCGGGAAAATTTTCATGTGCAATTTTCTTTGAAAGGAATGGGTCCTTTGCTGCCGGACCAACATTTACGCGGTGAACTTATTCGTGCAAAAAATCGTAACTGCGCGTATTGATCAATCATAGAAGTTGTGTATCTCATAATGGCTAAATAACCCTTAATTTAGCAATTTCTGCGACGTACAACTGCCGAGCGCAATCGCCTTCCCAAACTAACCGCCGCCGTAAAAGATCTCCTCTTAATCAAGAACGCCTGAACTAATACTCTGTAATTAGGTTAGAATTACAACTTTTTCAGTACTCTTTGCTCCATTATATTCGTATATTTATTTTAGTTTATGTAACAAACTCCATTCTCAAATGCCCTCCGGCGCCGAGATTATTCCAAAAACATCAATCAATCAACATTGTTTCAAAGAGCCACAGAATCGATGTTTGCTATGAACAAAAATCGTATGGAGCTCTCAGTATCCGCTTTATAGCAGTGCGCTAGAAGGCGCAGTCATACGCTTCTGCGGTACGATATGCCAGTTTTCCGTAATCCACTAGTGTGCGAAAACAGTCATTAGTAAAAATGTGCGCTGATGTCAAGGCATAAAGTTCTATTTCAATCGCAATGTGAGATATTCAATACCGAAATGAAAAAATGAGTCATCAGTAATAAAGTTTATTTTGTGCCTTAATTTTTTTTAGTGTGTAATGTGCAGACAAGCTTCCAAATTAAATTTTAAGCCGACACCTATTTGTTAAAAACAAGAAGAGGAAATCTTTATGAACTTCATGCATGTCTCTTTACGTACCACTACTATCGTCGCACCAGTCTTGGTACCAACACGGCGCGGTCGAGGAGTCCGTCATCACCAATCATCAACCTGACTAGGCCCACTGCAGGACAACGCCCTTTGCCATATTACTCCTGTTAACACTGTTCTGTGCAAGGTGCGTCCAACACGTCTCGTATTATTCTCATACGCCTTACTAAGCTTCCGCCGCCCCTTGGTACGCTTGACTTCTCTCCGAATCCAGTAGGTTACCCTTCACGACCCTCGGCAACCTTGCTTTCGCATTACATGCCCTTTTTCCCATTTGCTGCTGTTTACTTTGACTAGATTTGCATAAATTCCCGTTTACTTCATGACCCACTCTGGAATCTTCGAGTCTTTTATCGATACACCTGTCATTTTTCGGCCCTTACCTTCCTGCGTTGTCGTTAGTTTAAGTTGAACTTTTTTCGTTAGCCTCCACGTATCTGCCCCGTGTGTGAGCAGAGAAGAGGACATAAGATGAACACGAGAGTCAAATAAAGGAAATTCAGGCAAGTTGTTATCTTCACATGCATAAAGAGAGCACGAAGGGCTGCCCCTCTTTTTCTGAGAGCGCTAGACTTGTTCCCTTCAGATACCTCTTCTGGGGCTTTTCAAAGCCTCCAACCCCCCCCCCCCCCCATTTATTCTTTTTTTTTAATCATGCTTCTTGCAAAGGTATATCGGGGAGAAAATAAAGAAAAATAAAACAGAAAGCTAGGTGGGGGTCAACAATGGAAGGTGAGTGTAAGAGGGCACGACCTTTGGCCCTCCATCCAATTGGTTCCGCGGCGCACCGACACGCACACAAGTGTAAAGAACTCAGAGTGCTCCCAGTCTCGGTCCCACATGCGGTGCGCAAAACAGCTGAGGTGCACGGATGATGACCAGACAGAATGGTTTGTCACTACCTGAATGTAGAGATAAGACAACAAGAAAAGCAATGTCAGAGTGAAAAACATGGATAAACGAACGTGTTACTCTAGGAGTAGTTGAACTGCTATTACAGCAGAAAACACGGAACAAAGACCTTTAGAAGCGCACAAATAAATTCAAACCAACCACCGCGGTGTTTGAAAGTATGATCTATAGGAATGCCACACCTTTAATAATTGTCCAGCAACCACACAATAAATGATAATAAAATGAACATAAACGGGAAGCGAGCGTCACACAGTGAAATAGTGATCAACAATTGCTCAGCTTCAATAACTTGATTATAAATAAAGCGATAACCATGAAGATGGGTTTATAAAACAGTCACCTTATCGTGCCAGATCTAAAAAGCAAATAATCATGTGGGTTGCAGTAATGTTTAGCAGTAAAGGACAGTTTACCAGCGCTCTCGTTAAAGCCAACAGGCAAAATGATAAATTTATATACTATGTATGACTCATAGGCTTCTCTGTCGTAATTATTATTCAAGCCGGACTGTAGTATAGTATTTTTGAAAGTGTAATATGACTAACCTCTGTTCACATGTCCTGAAAGACGCAGACATGAAATTGATTGCACGTGCACTCTGTGATTATTTTTTCCTACTCTGAAAGGCGTTTCAGCTTTCGATACACTTCAAACGGTACACACCAAACCCGAGAGGGTTTACTACATTACAGTTGCCACAATTGAAGTCTCCTGGAATTCTTGACGAGACGGAGGTTGTGCAGCTCTGAACCAGTGAAAGCTTACAGTGAGATTTACTTTGCCCGGTGCACGTCCTGACACTTTACGATTCTTCAGTTTCGATGGTTTGAAGACAACTTTAATATTTCTTACCTTCCTATGTACAACCCGGGATGATTCTGGAAGTAAGCGCTTCATCTTGCCACTCCACACAAGAATGTAATGATGTTTTCTGGGAATATCAATAACATTAGGTGCTTATGCCGAGTAGGTTATACAAGATTAATTCAGATATTTTACTGCGTGGGCTTGCGGTGATCTAATCTTCTACAGCAGTCTTGTTCTGCAGCTTTCATAGCGCCGTCGATAATGGACTTGCGGTAGCGCTGTCGTTGCGGAATGTTTCAAAGCTAGAAGCCAAGTTTTTTTCACGGGAGCATATGCGTTCAAATCTCACAGCCTGGCTGTAGGGTATTCCTTTCTTTAAATGTTTCCCGTGGCTGCTTCCAAAACGCAAGGACTAGTGTCTGTCTGTAGGTTCCCTGAACACCGAAGTGAAAAGACGCTTTACCGAGATCTGAAGTAGTACATACGAAAAACTGATCGTAGAGGAGGAGCAGGCATGGAAAAAGAGATGTTGCTATGAGGATAACCAGAGCAGAGCGCTTTAATAATGCTTAGAGCGAAATTTTTTAATGCTTATACCTTCTCCGCCTGTACAATAACCTTTCCAGATCTCACATTTAAGATATATTTTCTGGAAAAATTTCAGCAAGTTTCGTTGCAGACACTGGTATAGATGTGAAACTCTTTTACGTTCGGTTTATCATTTCATCTCTCAGCAACCCTTCTAATGGTAATGCGAAGAAACCACCTGATTTTCTTTACCGAAAATGCTTTCGTTTCAAAGCTGATTCTCCTCCTTTGGAGCATGTTCTCAAATGTCGTGAATTACGGGTGGATTACTCGCGTCATATGTTGACGCAATTGCGTACTAAACGCCTCAGGCGGCTTCACCATGCACCCCTTCCGAACAATGACTTCAAAGCCAAACGAAGGACTTGAGTTGGGCTTCGCTTCCTCCATTTGCGCTCGTAACGCATCAGCCCTGAGAAAAACAAACTGCAGCGATGTCGCACGCAACGTTCTGTTTGATTTTCCCTGCCTAAGTTAGCGATGTCCTTCTGCACCCCCGTAGTGAGTTTATTAAAAACCCCTCAGGCAAATAAACTCTGCTCCGTTCGTTATTTTCCCTGGCTAAACAGTGCTTAAGGACACTTTTATTTACCCAGCTTATCTGCCGGAGCTACAAGCCGAAGTCTTAGTGAGAATTATTGATAACTGCAGCCTTGCAACACCGCTTTGATTTTGGCTTTCGTCTGTCTGAAGGATTAGGGAAGGCATCTGACTGAGTGCTTCTAGATAATTTATTCCCCAAGAAAAAGACCAAAATAACCATCCAGATGTCTGAAGTGGCAGGATAACGATATTTACTTGGAACGAATATCCACCTCGTACCCTTAATTTTGTTTTTAAAGCTATGATTCTCCCTTAACCCTTCTTAACGGTGCTTCTAATGTAAGCTCGGATACAGAAGTTCGGATGAATTTCTTAGCCTTTAGTTTAAATTGCGATGAAAAATCTCTTGAAAGGGGAGAAAATGTGAAGTTCACCTGTACTGAGCAGTATGCAAGCCATGTCGACCAGAAGGTCTATCCGCCGACTTCACTCAAACGAGTTTTCGGTTATTTAATCAATCAGCAATGCCAATACGGCTCAAAGAAAAGCTTCGCACCAAACAACAGGCTGCAGTGTTTTTACCTCTTCCCGCAGACACGTCGGCTGCGTGTCACACGCAGGGAGAAGAGCCCAAAGCTGGGTGTGATTAAGAGGCAACGGATCTCTGACTCTTCGCTCGCCCGTCATAACTGCTGAGAGAAGCCAGCAAACTGACAGCGTGAACAAGTGCCGCGCACTCTACACAAATCCTTTCACATGTCAGATGCAGCGACAGGCAGCAAAAGTTTGCAGGGACCGTTCCTACAAGCGTCTCCGCCATTGTCCTGACACCAATGCCCCTCACGAGACCTGTCACCGCAGCGACACTTGCAGCATCTCTACGCTTGCTATGTAAGCAGAAAGGCCCGTGGGCAGACAAGTCTCGCCTCTTTTGTCCTAACTGCCAACACCCCTTCCGTGCGCGCTATTCTGAGCGGCAAAAGAAGGGATATATTCGATTACAGCAATGGGCAGAATGCCTTCGCCACGCTCCGCCGTCGCAGCATCACTCATATCACAATGAGGGAGACCCCCCTCGGCTTACCAAGCTAGAGGGCCGGGAACAGCGACCAGTGGTCGTCATCTATAGCACCCGCTCATGCGGCTGCTTTCTTCCCGGCTCAAAGCATTGCTGTGAAAGCAAGGGCGAGGCCCCAGCCGTCCTAGTGAGTCATCAAGCTCGGCTCGGTGACCCGCTGTGAGGTACCCTCTCAGCTCCTGTGAGCGTCTCCACGCCAGCACCCCGCGGTGCGCCATTGGTTTATCTCTGGTCACTGCCGCCATGCGCCACCCCCTCCCGCCCTTCATTTGCATCCCCTTTCTCCAACACACTCCGTGTCTCTTTGTTTTTAGTTCCACTCATGTAGATCCCCACCCGTGCAACCCGCCTCCTCGCTACTGCAGCGCGCCTCTGGCTAAGCTGAAAATAATGAGGCGGCAGCAAAGATACCGTCATTACCACCACAAACATCGAATGCGCTCAAGGTGTTTTGCAGTTGCAACACAACCATGACAGCTCAAGTGATCTGCGAGGCCTGGAGAAAAACAAAACAGAAGTCATCAGACTCTTAGGAAATGCCCACCGCACATTTATAACCTTTGTTGGTTTTTCACATCTATTTTAAATTTCCTTGGGTGTCTGCTCTTTACACCGTTGGGTGCGACAAAATTTACAGGCAATACGCATATTTTATGGATTCGGTAAAAACACAATGTCTACATAGCCAGAAAAAAAAAAGTGGTTTTGGCGGATACGAATTGAAAGGGTATGTTTCGCTCTCGGCGGTCACCTCAACCACGCATGAAACGAAGGGGTGGCGGATTGAGTGAAAGAAGGAGAGAAAGATGCACAATAGTAAAGTGCTTATTTAAGCGCAATGCAGCGCATGGGGATTCAAATTGATGAAGTCGTACAAAGTCTTCTGCTAAACATCTAGAAGAGCAGCGAGTCTTAACTATTGCGGTGTAGAATTGTTTCGCAAGCATTACAAATGCGACTATTTATGGAGGGCACAGTAATACCTTTCTTTTTTAATTCTTACTTTAGGGGAAGGGGCTAGTAAGTAGTTTATAGAAGAAACCCTCCGCGCATGGGAAGAGGAATTTTGCGCACTCGCACAAGCACATCATTAGCGGGAAGGTCCTAGTCTATCGAGTTGTATGTGAAGATAGGAATGAGCATATAATCTGATCTTTGTACAACCGTTTCCACCAGAATGGCAACGATACCTCAGCAGGAAAACGAACCAGCAGGAAACAAACAGTGAAATACTTGTCGAGCCTAAAACACCCTAAACAAGTGATACCTCAAATTTCAGAGGAAGCAGTGATGGTTAGCCAAGCACTGTAAATTGGCCTGCAGGAAAGCACGGCAAATTAAAGAAAATTAAATACCCAAAGACTCTGTCGCATATAAAAATGATAGGTAGTAAGCCTACCATCGCCACCTAGCCTGAAAAAGTATTATTTCACACAGAGTGAAAGCGAGAACGCGACAGAAATGTGTCAAAAACTCTTACCCAAAAATTTCACTGGAAATTCTCGTAAAATTAGTCCTTTTCATAGCATTAAAAACCTTCATAAGCAAGCACACCTTACAGGCGGCAACACTAAAAAATGACGAGATATCGAGGGACCTTATGGCATAAAGACTACAGCGTTAGGCTGTAGGGTCAATTAGCGTTTTAGCTAAGAATTTGCACCGCGTTCGTAGGCATTTATTTGAACACCAAACTACTTGGTGGCGCACAGGTTCATGGCATCGGCACACTTAGTAAATTTAGATTCCCAAAGACTAAACCACAGAACAATACACTTCTAACAATTCGCCCTGACACAATCAACCAAATAAAATTGTACGGTCAATCGAACAAATTCATTCTCGTGGAGCGATACGCTTGTATGTCAGTCTGTGTTTCTCGAGGTAAATTACTGGAAGCTTCAAGGGACAGAATCCTTCTCCAAGACATCGTCATCTACTTGACATAACTGTGCTGTTCGAACAATGCTTCGATGAGAGTAAGCAATGCGTGTTCTTGAGAAAAACGCACGTATATGAGTTATAGGAAAACAAATTTAGATGGGGATACTAATCTATAAACCTAGCGTAAGTGGTGCGAGTGCGCAGCTACAAGCAAAACCTCAATGCAGGCACGCCTGAAGAATTTCTCTCCCGACGCTATTCGTGGCTTACCACTGGAAAACTACCCTTCGTGCAGCAAGCAATCATGCTTGCTTGGGCGTCAAGGAGCCAATGGGGCGCTGCTCTTTTCATTGCACACTCCTCAGGTGCGCCCAGGAGTAACAAATTCAGACAGCAGCACTGATTGCAGGTGCCTCTAGCAGGGTCACACCTAAACAACCTGTCATTGTGCTCCATTCAATCACCTGTCATCAGTGAATGCTTTTTGGAAGTTCAAACTTTTGAAGATTGACCCAGCGCTGCCAGGAAGCGTTATCCTGATAACCCGCCGTTTTCGTGTAGCAGCCAAACTATGAACCGTCCCAGTATTAGCCACACGAGCGTCCCCTTTTCACCTCATGGCTGTTCGAGAAAACGTAGAGGAAATGACGGCTACGTGCTTCTTCGCCCAGAAAGGCAGAAGAGGTCCTTAATTTTCCGTCCTTTGGCCCAGGGTAGCGTGATGAAGGGTACCCAATACGCCATCACCAGCAACGACCCTTTCCTGGCCGAGGAAAGCAAGGGCTCGCATCAACGAAAAGGAAGGAAGGAGAGCAACTACGCCCATGCGGGGGACCATGAATCATAGAACGAATGGCCCAAAGAAAGAAGGCAGAAGGGCGGCCGCCGGGTTACGCATTGCAACCGGATATCGACGACGTTTATCTTGGTCCGAGGCCGGGATCGAGGACCGCTGGATCCGGAGCAGCCGCCGTCCTCGTTGCCACAGGAAGGGCCCTGGCGGGAGGGAATTGGTCCTTTTACGCAGCCACCGCCGCTTACGTTTGGCCGCCCATAAATGCCTCCGGGGCATCACTCTGGCGTCAACCGACGCCCCTTTTTCAGTTTCGAGCGCGTATTTCAATAGCCGACACGGTCTGTCGCGAAAGCCTTCGATTCCGTCGACGCCCTCTCAGGAAACGCGCCTGCCAGTGATGCGCCATTGTTGCGCCGGCACAGGCGCACTCCGTAAAGAGCGAGCACAATGCAGAGTTTGGCGAGCACTCCGCGGCTCTCGGGCTAATGGACGCAATTCTCGCCTACGGATTGGGATTGAAGAAAAGATGATTGGCGGAGTAGCGCCCGCGTGTTTCATGACATCCTGCAGCCGTTGCGAAGGCATTCCTGGGCACTGATTCGCACTTGGGCCAATTGAAAGCGAGATGTTTGCTTCCATATTGCCTGTCGTAACTCCACTGGTGCATCAGCAAGGAACACCCGACGTGGAGCAAAAAGTGTTGCGGCTTTTCTGCCAAGCGCAGGAGCTTGTGGCATGGACAGGAACGGGTCTAAGACTACGGCGGCAAATGCGTTTGGCTGTCAAGTGCAGCAGGGGCAGAAATAAAGTTCGGAAGCCGAGATAAACGTAGCTCCGTCCGCATATAATGTTGTATAAGTTGGCGATCTGGTTGCGTGATTGCTCTGGCATTGGTAAGTGCTTCGGTACGGGTAGTTCTGCTCAGATTAAACGCTGCTAGAGGAATACACAAACGATGCTCCTACATCGCGAGAGCAGTTCTGTCCAGAACTACTGTCGTGTTGTTCAAACTTAGCCTTCCCAGCTAAGTGTTTCAGTTTAACTAAACCCGGCGTGGCCCGCAAGCTCTGGTCACCTGGCTGATATTGTTTTCATGCAATGGTGGAATTAGATTACTTATACGCGCAACTATTTTTGTTCTCTGGCATTCGACAAGGGGCTTACGATGTGTGCCCACATCTGCCTTGGGAGAAGTTTGAGACAGGTAGTTATTACTCAGACATTTTTCTCGCGGAAACTTCGCCAATTTGTTTAAGTCCTTTCTGTATCTAAAGTGTACTCAGGCTTGACAGTCAAATATGAGTGCATGTACTCATAATAAAAACTATGCCCATGAAATCATCTCAATACAGCGTCTATTGCATCCGCAGTTGTATAAGCGCCACGCCTCATGAAAACCTATTGGCGGTACCATAATTGGAGAAAACCATGTCAGGTATCAACGTGATCCGGTAAGGTGAAGATTTCCTAGCACCCTCATGTAATCTCTCATTTCTTATTCTTCGCATGCCGTTTGCATAACCTTGTGATTAATCTCTATGAACCAAGACTTGCCGTCATTACTCCATCTCCCTGCTCAGGGGCAGCGGCGGGCGCCCGGTCAGCCCAGTTTTCACAAGGCATGCCCAGGCTACGCACGGTTAGGAAACCGTCCAAAGACAAGAAGAGAATCCGGTATTCTGCAAGAAGATAAGCCATCAGTTATTTGTCAGGGCTCAGCTAACAGTGTCAGTCGCCCTTCGCAGCACATTTTTTTTTTTGGCAGTCTGCAATTTTTTATTCTTCTGAGTCGCATACCGTTGCACGGCATCATTCATTTTTTTTCCTTATCGCAAGCATATAAACGGGAATTAACCGAGATAGAGAGTGCAGAAAGAGCCGTTACGCAACCAGCCGCACTCATTACATATGTTAGGCAACTGCTGAAAGGGAAAAACGTCCACATTAGCGTCAGTTTTGTGTATAGTGGAGTTTCTGGCACCAAGCCCGCCGGGAAAAAACGGGCGCTAACCTCCTGAGAAGAGCCTCCCTGCACGCAAATATTAATGCTGTCGTAATTAGGAAACGTCACGAGACAGACTTGTGACATTTTTTTTTTCATTTAGCACTGAGACAGGAAATTCATTCAACGTTATGTGCATTTGCCGTTAATGAAATCACATCCCAGACAGTTGCGCAAAAATGTCAAAAATGTCGTTGCCACCAAGTCAGGGTTTTTGTACTTGGCCCTCGGGCTTTTTGCACGGCATTGGCCCGAAATGAATTACTAACTAGTAGATTTTTACTCTTTAGTACACGTGCTAAAGATGACAGCGAGGTTCGATGTTTTCTTTCTTCCTTCTATCGGCAACAGAAGTCTGCTCGGAAAATTACTGCTGATGAGAGAGACGTGTCAGTGACGGGATTTTGCGGCAAAGACGTTTCATTTTACCCGCTTGCGCCTGCAGGGCTCACCAAAAGCGCAGTCATCTGGTTGCATTGCAGCGATCAATAGACTAAATGTGTTCCCGAATTATTACGAAAGGGGAGGGAGAGGTTTCAATCCCGAGCTCAATGTCTTAATGTATCAAACGACTATCGGTGAGCATAGTTATTTTCTACTAGAGAAAATTGCTTTTCCTTTGCGGCCAGCTGTAGCAGCAAAAATATCTGCATTACTAGGTCCCTGAATCAAATTAATGACGAAAAAGATCTTATTAAGAATGAAAATATGTTTGACCATTATCGCAAAACTGACGCCACCGGCTCTGAAAACTGGTATGACATGCAAGTGAGAAAATTACGTTTGAACCAAATCTAAACATGATTTCCTGCTCCTGTATGAACAAGACATATGAAGTTGCGTTTCTTCGTATCTGTGGCTCCTTCATTTTTAAGCTAACAAACCACACTTTCGGACCAACCCACAGTAGGCACATAGAGTCAGGCGAAACAGAACGCTGTTTTTCGCCTTTCATGTCGTTTCACATCATTTGAAGCAGTCCTATAAATGCAGACCGTCATAAAAGCGGTCACGCGATGCTTCAAGATTGCCCATGCCAGTGCTGAACACCTTAATGTCGGGACTACACAAAACAAAACCGCCTGCTCCAAATGCGTAACTCCCATTCGTCACACAAAGGAACACCAACCCTCCAGTGTGCGTGACTTCGAAGCAGAGACAACCAGGACAGTACACTCGCCTGACACTCTGTCAACTGACGCCTAATCCGCTGAAAACAAGGGCCCGAAGAGCGGCTGGGATCTAGCAGCGGGTCTTTCCCTGGAGGGCGCCCGCTGAATGCAAGGTAGGCCTGCTTTCCCCGCCTGCACTCTTCGTTTCTGATTATTTTGGTGAAAGCGTCATCCAGTCCCGCGACGCAGAGGTGTCCGAGCAAACCCGGCTGTGTGCTGTTGATGGGTGGCTGCTGATGTTCTCAACGCGAGGGAAAGCGCAGTGTCAGGCACTGCTCACAGATTA
The DNA here is from genome assembly GCF_052857255.1 of Amblyomma americanum. NCBI lineage: Eukaryota > Metazoa > Arthropoda > Arachnida > Ixodida > Ixodidae > Amblyomma > Amblyomma americanum. The sequence goes on from NC_135502.1 coordinate 63,168,409, forward strand.
CTGAGTCTTGTCGTCACTTTCCTTAACCCTTGGCATTTAAGCAGCATTTTAATCCAGAGCCCTTTTCGGATGCGCCCAGCTGCGAATTCTCTTCACTGCTGCTTCGAACCGTTAGTGCCTTCCGCCACCTCACATCTCGTCTTCCAACATTGTTCTCCCTCCTCTCTTTGCTGGGGTGAGTCGACGTGTGGAAGCCTGTCTAACGCACCACGCGTAACAGCCTGTCAGCGTTGAGTTTCGGAACCCAGCCGCCCTTTCCCAGAGGGATAATGCCGACCTGAATGTGCGCTGTACAGGAAAGAGCGATGGGGCCTTCTCCTCACGAGCTTAGGTTGACAACTATGCCTGATGTATAGTAAACCCGCGAGAACCCTTTCAGTGCGGTTACTTGAGCTAATCAATACCAACGACTTTACATTTGCAGCCGTTCTGCTGCCCCTTGCAAAGTAAAAGGCTGAGTGGTTTTCAGTTGGCCTTTGTTCGTTCGTTACAAAAATGGTGCTATTTTTTCACGGAAGCTTGGCAAGATGGCAGCGCACGCACATATTTCAGTAGATGTGGGGGTGCTTGTGTGGGCAAGTCTTAACCCGTGTGATCTGTTTTCGATTAAGAAAATTAGCGAGTGATTTTATGCGTGCTCTTGTAGTGCTTTCGTTTATCATGTCTACTTATTGAGTCGATAGAGAGCAGCAAGCGAGTGATGAGACTGGGGAATGGATCTACCCTGGAAGCCCACCCAATTGGACTGTTGTTGATGGATACGCTGCCGATGAAGCTTTTCAGCGGCACTAAAAGAACGCTTCAGCGCTTACAGTTAAAGCGCAATAATTCGTATACATGTGCCGTACGGTCTGAATTTTCAAAGATTATAAGCAGGGCTGCAACGACGCGCACATTTCTGTTTTTAGTGACATGCATGGCTCCTATTCAAGAACTGCAAAGCGGTACGCCGATAACTGAAGATTTTTCATACCAGCGATATTGTTGCTGTGTAAAAATTAGCTCTCAAAGGGCTGGATGGACCAAAAGAATGTTGTTCCAAATCATGCACATTTGGCGGGGTTAGCACGTTAGAATGTTTGGAGCTGAAATCAATGCAAAAAGAACCTATGTAGCGCCGTTGTTCCGCACTGAAAGAAGCTCAAATGCGTGCTTTCACATTAGGGACTGAACAAGAAGACAGTGTTCAACATGACATGCCTCCCATGCCATGTGTCTCTTAGTTTCGCATTCGTTAATCACTAAAAAATAGCGCTGCCAAAACGCGAATATTTGAGGGAATAAAAAATCCCATCTGCAGGGCTGTGCTCTTGGGGCAACATTTTTGCTTGCTGGGAGGCAGCCTTCAGTAAAGCTGTTCAACAGAGTTAAAATTCAGGCGCAAGGGTAGACAGGGGAGGCTTCGAGCATTGAGTAATCTACACATAACAAGTTATCATCCCTTCTTAGCTTGGTCGCATGCGTAGTTAAACTATCGCATCAGCATTGTACAAATGACTGGTAGAAGACAATTATTATTTTCAAGTTATTCCATCCCAAATAACGTGCCTCTATATTTAACTCAGGTTAGTAATTTAGGAGAGCCTTTGTGCACCGCGTAGATTTTTGCACTTCTGCGCACGAAGGAGAGATCGTCTTAGCTCTAGCCAGTAGAAATATTAAAAGTGCGGCAGCTAAAAGGGCACTAACAACACAGACCACTTGAGAACCCTTGCTTTAACAATGCACAATATTGCGGCCCCGATTCCCTAGATACCTGCAGGGTCTAAAAGGAATTCCTCTTCTTGCACAATGTGCACCACGCGAAGAAAGCTGCTTCCGCCATAATAACCGTCCCCGAGGGCCGACCTTCGAAGTCAAGAGATAATGACGCATTGATGCGCCCAAGCACCCAGTCTCTTCTCCAACTCGCCCCGCTCCGGCCAGGCTTCGGTGGACCGTGAAGGCTCGCAACAGAGCTTGGAGCTCCGCGTCAGCCCGGAGTTCCCGCTGGTCACCGGTGGCAGGGCGCTCCGCATCGTCCGCCGTCCCCACTCGTTAGGGCCCAGTGGCCAGCGTTAACACGCCAGCGATTTCAGCGTGGTCAGCCGACCTTGGACTTGAGAGAGAGAGAGAAAAAGAGCGGCTCAGTGGGGAAATCACCGGAGCTGCACACCGCGCGTACGCGGGAGAGACGATGCGACTCCAGCGCGATGGTCACCGCGGGAGTCATCTTCCTCTTTATGCTGAGCCAACAGCAGTGAGTTCTGTGGCGCATTCGGGTAGAGGGATTTCTGGCTCCGTTGCATCATGGGACAAATGGATCGTCTTCAGCTACGAGTGTGCTGCGGATCGGATTCCAAAGGAAAGCAAGCGATATGTCTTACTGAGTGATCCTTGGTTTACCTTCCCCTTAAAAGGGCACGGCTTCTGTGGGCTCTCTATTTTTATCTCTACATCATAGCGATTTTGTATTGTTTCATACAATACGGAGGTGACCAACACAGGCAGCTCTTCTAAATCATTCTTCAGATTCTCTTGAAGTTCAAGTAGGACAGAAGGTTTTTTTTTTTCCGGCCCTAGATATTTTTCATACATATTTGCTGAATATAGCAGAAAAGTAAACAGCAGCATGGCATCTTTAGTGTTTAAAAGCCTCACTGACAATTTTGTCTTTGCACCTTCCAGCTTCTTTCAGTCTTTCGCCTTTTTTTTCGCGAAGACTTCTACTATGGGGACCATATCAAGATAATATCTGTCTACACTAATCACAACGATGCAGTGGCCCTGTTTTTAAGTTAGTTTTACACGGTCAGAAAATATTGAGAACGTAAAAAGGGCTATAGAGGCTGATGCGCAAGGCTTAGGACATGCAGTTCTTTATTTTGCACTTTCCCTCCAAGCACTTTGCACTTTCCCCAAGGACTTTCCCCTCCTCTTTTTCACGTCATGATGATTATATTGTTGACGGTCAGTAATTATGTAGGTAAAAAAGTCTCGCAGAAAAACTTAAAGTGTCGCTCGCCTAGTAACAATGATAATATGTTGCGCGTAACTTGGAGATGGAATTAAAAGCAGCTAATTATAAACTCACAACCGAGTTCCAAGTCTCTTGCATAATGACGTTTCGTGATTTTAGTAAGGTATTGTTCGCGAATTATAATCCCTGGTAGAGTATGTCTACAGGAGTGCTGCTGCGCCAATTATTTGTCCTACAGCTTTTCGGAGCAAGAATTACTAGCGCAGAAAGCTTTCTTTAGCACTTATTCATCACTAGTTCTGGAGAAATAAATTTTCACGAGAGCGAATGGAGGGACTTCACCTTCAATTAGCTCTTAAGTACACTGTAGTAATGGAGAAAAAAGCGCGAAAATACTATTAGGGATTAAACCCCAGATAAACCGCACACACAGACGGCCATACTTCACATTCAAAGGGTCCCAAAGGCCAGCTCACAACAGCAGTCTGACTACAGTGCAGCGGCGATAGTACAACGGCTTTTTTTTTTTTTACATAGGTGACGAGACCGTGTTCAAGTACACTAAGCTTTGATTAAAGTATGTTTCACAGTGAGACTTATTTCGAGAATATTTTTGCACTAAATAGCATCACCACATCCCAGTCAGTCGCTTGACGTGTCCCTTGTCCCACAACTTGCAATCACTCATGTTGTCACGCGCGATGTCATAATTCGTCGCGGGAGAATATTTCTGCCGGGCGAGAACACGCTGTCACAAGACCCAATTGTCACAACGTTGCATTTATAGCTTCTACACTTGCCTATCTTTTCGCCAAAAGAAAAAATATACCTGCAACAAAAGCATCAGCGATGAACAGCTCCCGCTTTCTGCGTCTTCCCAAGCAATTGTAACAATTGTCCAATTTTTTCAGCCGAACATTCTATTATTATTTTTAATAAAAACACTACCACCACATTCTCTGCAGATCCAAACGGTCAATAACGAATGAATGAATGACAGAGGCAGAGAATGTGTTACAAATTTTTAAGCATGCCCGTAGATGCTGCACGTGACGCTGATTCTCATTCTAAACCAATACAAAGAAACATTTGCAAACACGGCCATGAACCACTGGCGGCATATCAATGTAAGATGGAATCCGGAAAAACCATGTGGCCAGCATCTCTTTAGAAGCTGCTTACGGGAGCTCACGCATCTAAAGTGAGGCTTCGAGCCAGAAACAGCAAGTCCTATAAGGCCATGTTGTTTCTGGAAAACAAGCAAAAAGACGGCCTAAGCCTCGGCATTGGATGACTGGGAAAATAATTCGCCGAGGGCATTACCAACATCTTCTAGAGTCTTCTGGTGTTGACGAATGATACATTACTCAGCAGTACGAAGCGTGCCGATGCGCTTTTGTAATTTTTGCTGCCAGTAGCAGATCTCTATGGAGAAGTTGCTGTGATCGTCCGGGAAGATCCCATAAATCTGAATTAATCTTTTGAATTTTTCCGACAGTCCGGCCGCCGAGACATAGTTCAGTGGAACAGACGGACACTAAGGACCAATAAGCCTAAAGCAATGCTACCTTTAGTGTCTATGTCGAAAAATACCAACGTGGCTTTCGAGGATTCGGGAGTGGCCTCTCAGTTATTAGAGAAAGATGCAGTTAGAAATTTCTCAGACGTAGATATTCTTTAGAACGACCACCGCAATACCGGCTAAATCTCATACGAAGACTGGCCTGTTACTCTCCAAAGCTCGCGAAGATTCGTTTCACACACTGTATAAGCCACAGACCGATTAAACACGTAGAAATCAGAGAAAATGAAGCCACAGCTGAGTTGTGTTGCAGGTTGGATTTTGCAGCAGGAGCTAATTGCTGCTTTCGTTTGTTCTTAGCGGGTGGCGTTAAGAATTGAAAGCGTGCTGTTTAAAACAGGTCGCTTGAACTTTGCACTAGCACTCATCACAAAACACTAAGTGCTTTGCTCAGAGAATTGATGTCCCATCAAGATATCATGTATTACAATAATATAGTACAGGAATTGTCGCTAATTTGAAGTAAAGGCGATAGCGGAAGTAAGACTAATCGCACGCATATTTGTAACCACGCAAGTAGATAACAGGTGTGGCACGGGCTTTCATCCCACTACCTCCTCTCCTCTTTACTTTACCAACCACTTCTTACTCCCAAACATAACATCAAACCGCAAAACTATTGCCCGAATTCGACTCCCCACTATTTTGTCACCCCACGTTGACACTCCCAGTTCGCGATAACCCCACTGCTGCTCGCCTCACCGCTTTCCCAATAATGCAATCCGCTCACCGCACAATTTAATTTGCAGTGCGCACACGCGCATTTCTGTGTTGTAGGAAATCTCATAGCTTTTTCCTACCAGCGGTGGGTGCGGCAGTCGACATGCCTTTAGGTTTTCCACACAACAGGGCATGATTCGAAGGGTGCGCAGAAAAAAAAAACAGAATTGTGTATAATACAGAGGGCCTTCGTTTACGCCGCTGTGTGTGCTGCGTGTAACGCAATTTGCGCGGATGCCTAACTACCGGTTGTTACGTGGAACGCGTACGGAAACTCCCTGCAGCTGCAAGCTCGCCGACTGCCCTGTCGCACTGCTCTCCCGGTGCGGGGTGATTCGCGCGGAGAATCGGCCTCTCACGCTGCGCTGCTCAGACACGAACTTTTGATACGGTTAGCCGCGTCGGTAATTGCCCAGCTCGGAGCCGCTGCCTTCACCCCGTGTACGCGCTGGAGCCGCGACGCGCGCCGGCAGTGTCGGCTCGTCGCCACCGCTCCAAAGTGAGCCGCGCGCGCTTTTTCCCAGTGCGCCGAGGGGCATCCGCGTGCCTGCCCGCTTCTGCTCGGCTCTGCGGACCGTGCTGTGATTCCCCCTGCGGGCGTCGAGGAGCGGGCGGCGGGAAAGAAGCTTCGGCGATGCCCAGCGGGCCTCCGTGGGGAGAGCCACAGCGCGTGGTGCACACATGTGCTGAACGCGTGAGTGCCACCGCTCTTCTGTTTCAGCACGTTATTTGAGGGTCTCGTGACAGACACCTCTCTGTGCCCCCCTAGGTTGCCGCGACGCAGAGTATGTTATGTTTTGCGACAGGAATGAGGCCGCGGATGCGGGCGATGTAAGTTGTGGCATATTTGTTGTATAGCCGGTGCTTGTTACTGCGACAGCGGTATGTCTCAGATTTCTCAGTGGTAAACCACTGCGTGTACATTGTAAACAAAATTCTGCACTGGTGCCCATAAAAATTTTTCTCTGGTTTGTCTGTGTAACGAAAGACATCTGGGCCAGAAACAGGTCCGCTGTAAAATGTGCCCCGTGCAGTTATCTGTAGACTTGTTGGGCCTGTGAATAGTAGCACACGGGTCGGCAACGGGTACAAGTATGCTGCATTTCCCGCTCCCTCTACTTCACTAGTGGTTAAACGAATTATTAGTTTTTCTGGAAGATAGTTTACAGGTAGTACATCTGCAGAAATTGCTGCTTGCATGTGTAAGAAGGAGGGGCGTGTATAGTTTTGTTAAGGTGTTGGCACGTTTTCTTAGGTAAACTGTTTCGGGATTATACAATAGCATGCTCCTTACTCACGTCTCTAAGGCAATCGGGAAGCCCGCGGATAAATGTTAGGTACGAAGGAATCGTACTTACCACAACGAATGAACTGCTTGACTTTTTTCTGACCGCATTCAAGCCTTGTTATGTAAACCATGTCTTCTTTCATGGGAAAATTTTCTCGCAAAAAGACAGTTTTCCTTATTAATACTAACATCAAAAGACCAAAATTTATGATAAAAGCCCAGTTCATCTAGCTTCCTTTGGCTTTCTGGTCGCCACAACTCCTTATCACTTGGCTGTGCTAGGCGCTGAGTGGTAGATAAAGGCGCCCTAAAATTGAATGAAAAGATTGTTAATTGCAGTGCTGCCATGCAGCAGAAAAGAGAGCCAAACTAAAAAAAATTTATGTCATGAAGTCATGTCCCGTTTTATCGGGGATCCTTTTATCGTTTTAAAAAGCGGCTAATTTAAACTAACGTAGATGTCTCCCACTGCCGAAGAGAACGGTCTTTCGCAGTATGTATGCCCAAAACTGCATCTCTAAACGACATAAAGAAAACGGTAGCTTTAGGCATTTCTCTCACAAAATCTTAAGCAAATAATGGCAGAACTACAGAATCCGCACAGTTTAACTAAGAACGCGGTAAAATCTAGGTTACCAAAATATCATCTCTTGTTTGGTGTGCTAAGAAAATCAACTATTGCCAAGGGTAGACACGTGTGCAAAAATGAGGAACCAGATTCGCTGAGTTTTCCGCACCAGGTAACAGCTCAAGACAAAGTCTTTTCCTGATGTGTCTCTCCTTCACTTTAGTATCGCGACCCGCGAGCGCGCGGTTACCAAATGTCGTCAACGTATCCAACGAGCGCGCAGCCTCGAGGCCTAATCTTGAGTTTGCACAAAACATTAACCAGGAAGAAATAAAGCCCACAGGCGCAGAAAAAAAACCACCAGAACTTCGCCGAATGGCGCTCGATTCCTTCGAGCCTCCCACTGCTCTCGCGGGACTCGGTTGGAGTCCCCATTCATCGCTACGTCACTCGTGTACTTCCACAGATGCCGTTATCGAAGGTGGGAGCAACTCGCCATTCAACGCAGCTCCACTCAAACAGCTTGCGCGTCGTTCGCCGCCCCTATTCTGTAGCGACAGGCCTTGCGGGGCGACAGCCGATAAGGGTCTCGTTCTCCATTGACGCGCTCCTAAAGGACCGGCTCGAAAGGAGCTGGTCCTGCATTTATTCACCCACGTATTTCGCCTGGCAGTGCACAATTCAGGTGTTCTGATCGGTGACACTGTTACCGTTATCTGACTCGTGCATGGTGGGCTTGAATAGGAGTGTATCCGCCTTTTGTTCCTAAACCATTGAGTGTTCGCTAAGACAGATAGGTAAGCAAACTGATATAAACCAGAAAATGCTGGAGAAAGTTGTGGGTTATCATTTTGGCCTTCGCAGAATTATTACTTTATGCAGCACGGAAACATTCCTCCTCTTTTCTCTTTAGTAAATACAATTTAGATATTATGTCGCCGGTTGCATGGAGTTCTGCTGGTCTGGGGTAGACACAAATGTGAAGGAAAACACGAACCACTGGACAACTGTGAACAAATTTTCCATGCGGTAAACGAAATGCCAAGCATTTCACAGCTCGGATATGTTACCCAGGCTCCACAATTCTCCCGATAGACTAAAGTTCGTGCCCCTAACTTAGAAACAGTAGGCTCAGGGGCACACTTCCTGAGCTGTGCCTTAATTGGGCGACTCTAATCGCACGCTTTTTCTTAACTATGCGATTTTAATCGCAAGCATTCGATTAAGGCTTAGACTTATATACATATGCTCAAAACTTGGCCATTTTATTGTGCATGTCTTTATGCACTATCGCCGATTTTTTTATAACGCGACTATTTCGCGGTTCTTCCCCGCGTGATTCCCTGAGCACTCAGTTGGGATGAACCAAGTGAAGTCTCCCATGCTTGAATTCAACAATGCGCTTGGTCTCCGCCCATTAAAAGGTGTGCAAGCGTAATTGATGGGGCGTGCGCCACGGCCGCGGTTGTACCTGCAGCTAACTGATGTCGTCAAGTGTTGTTAGGTGCACGTCTTGTTAATAATATTAAATAATAATAACTGGTTTTGGGGGAAAGGAAATGGCGCAGTATCTGTCTCATATATCGTTGGACACCTGAACCGCGCCGTGAGGGAAGGGATAAAGGAGGGTATCAAAGAAGAAAGGAAGAGCGAGGTGCCGCAGTGGAGGACTCCGGATTAATTTCGACCACCTGGGGGTCTTTAACGTGCACTGACATCGCTCAGCACAGTGGCGTCTTAGCGTTTTTCCTCCATAAAAATGCAGCCGCCGCGGTCGGGTTCGAACCCAGGAACTCCAGATCAGTAGCCGAGCGCGCTAACCACTGAGCCACCGCGGCGGGTGCACGTCTTGCTGCATTTTGTATTTTTATATTTTTTATTTTTGTATTTTTGTTCTGTCGGTCCTTGCTCTGTCGACTATCTACTTTTGCGAGGATTTTAGCCTTGGTTGCTTCTTTTAAATGTTCGCTTTAGAAGACAGGCTTATCATTTTTTTGTTATGGTTTGTAACCGCTGTTGGCGAAATCAGTGATAGCCCTGCCAAGACGGTAAATATTTTTTTCTCCTTGTAAAATATGTTCGGGGCTAAACATTTTTCATATCAAAGTATAAAAGAGCTGATAATCTAGCGGTTCAGACAGGCTTAAGTTAGTATCTTTTGTGGAAACAGAACGCGAAGTAAAAAGAGAAAAAACGTATTTCGTTGGCAGCCCTTGAGGGACACGTTACAAAGAGAATAACGAAAAATTCAGGAGGACTGTTTTGGGCCAAATGAAGCATCAAATTAAGCTGAAAAAAAAAGAGGAATAGTTCTCTCACAACAATAAGAAAAGCGGTGCACAAAGACACAATTGCGGAAGAAAAACTGCGCGTTCTTATTCCGCAAATGTAAGCTTGAGAAATCCCTGTCATGTTAGGGTACAGCGCAAACTAAGGCATAAATATAAAATGTTCATAATGGCGTCTCTTCAATGACATTTATTAAAGCCGTCTCAACTGCTTCCCTTCATTGAAATGAGGACAGAGCCCTTTCAGTGACGTCGGCAGGCCTAATAAAATAAAAAAACGAGAAAGCTTAGAAACGGATACAGCATTCAGCACCGTTATATTAAGATTTTTGTGGTGATGGGTTATGAAATTGTTTATTGCTGCCGCAATATGGCAGAACCCTTTGATCAAAGCAGCAGTTTTTGCACCATCTGTCACCAGTTCACTTCGAAGACAATCTCCAAAACTTGGCTAAAGAAAGGATCGCAGTGCATAATCTTTAGTCAGGTGATCGCTTCCTTGAATTTTTTTTCATATTTTTTATTTAAGTCTTCCTAATCCCAAATGTGAATCGAAGGAAAGTGCCTGCTCGGCCAGAAGGTCAACAACAATAGCACCTTCACGAAGGAAGAGAGTCATTTACATAAGAACATCACTTGGGAGTAAATAATATGTATGTTCTACGTATCCTTCCGAAAAAATGCTCAACCTTAACTGCACTATCTAATATGGCGCATATGTGGCGAAAGAAGCGCTCCTTATTACACGCCGCCAAATTTGCTGCGAGGTTTCTCAATAATAAAACAAAAAGAAAACATCAGGTCAAGAAGATGTTAAAAGCAGACGTAAATAACACTCCCGGCGTCGCGCATTGACGGTTGAGGCAGTAATTGCGCATGTCCTAATCAAACGGAGAGCAGACGCATAGCTGAAAGGGATAATTTCATCACGCCCGCGGCAGCTGGGCGCACTATTTCAAAAGCACCGTCGCCTCCCTGTCAAGGGAGACAGTGCCCAAGCGCCACAACCCGCGTCTCGCCGTAACGCGTTGCTCTCCCCGGTTGGGCAACCATTTTGCGCTCCCGAACCCTAGTCGAGGCACGCCCCTACATGGACGCCCCGGCCTGTCCAAGCCATCAGAGTCATGGGCTCTGGTGCTGGGGAAAGCTGCCAATTGAATGGGTCAGCGCGGTAGGGCCGGCGCCGACGACACGAGCTGCACCGTCGATCTTATTATGCAAACAAGCTGGGGACGTGGGACCGCTTATTATGAACTGTGAAATGAAGGGAAATAGGGGTACTTCAATGCCTCTGCATGAATGCGTTTGCAATTCACCGAAGAAGGGCTGTGAGGCTGACTGCTTTGTCCGCGGTGAAGATGGCAGGGAAAAAACAGCGCCGCATAAAAACAAGTGAAAAATCCCCATTAAACATTACGGCCGGTGTTGTCGCGGCCCTTCTTTCTTGCCGTGCCACCGCAGTGGCTCAGTTGTTATGGCGCTCAGCTGCTGCTCCGAAAGGCGCGGGTTCGATCCCTGCCGCGGCGTTCGAATTTCTATGAAGGCGAAATTCTAGACGCCCGTGTACTGTGCAATGTCAGTGCACGTTAAAGAATCCCAGGTGGTCGAAATTATCCGGGGCCCACTACGGCGTCCTTCATAGCCCGAGTCGGTTTGGAACGTAAAACCCTTATAACCCATAAACTGAACCTTCTCTTTTCCCCTATAAATTATACGCATGCAACTAATACACATAAAAAAAGCTCAGTGCCATTTACTGGGAGTGATCTTCTCTCGTAACACTTGGGTGTATTATGCGCTTGTTTTGGAAGAGCGTATACAGGATCAAGAGACCCTGCATTCAGCTGCTAGTGATAACGACAGTTCCTTCAGCATTCTGAAAACGGTAAACACCTACTGATGAAAGCGGTCAGATTGCCCAGTTCTCTTCACACTTACAATGCATGCAGTGAGGCCGAGATAAGCGAAATTAGCCCATGTGCCACACCCATACGTGAATATAAGCTCTCGCATATGCTGCACAAGAACAACCAAAGTGAGCAGAAAAAGTTGCCTCTCGGTGCGCAAAAATTTTTATAACTGTATTCCTTCCTCTGCTTGATCATCGTGGAAATCGTCGTGAGCTCAACCTTCCCTTCTTGGCCATTCTGTTCCTGGCACAGAATAAAGAGACGAATAGGTTCTAGCAAAAGCATGACCGAAAAGCGAGGCTCAACTTAAGGTTAACCTTCATTTTCCCCGCAGTACAGTAGCGACAGCCGGAATACCTTCCAGGTTAACCTATCCGCTTTCCCTTTTGCTTTGCTCTCCTCTATCTCCTTTTCTTTTCACAGGTCTCACTTTATCTCGCGCTCGCATCTTCAAAACTCTGCCTGCAATTTTTATCCAACTCTGCCCGGTGATTGTTTCTACGTCCACGAGCTTTCAACGGTGGCATCAGTAAGCTTCTTGCTAAGAATTTCTTTTAACTTGTGCCCAATGACATAGCGTGCTAAAACTACAGCGACTACTGCTTCTACCTTCTTATCAAAGGAAAAAAAGCACGACGTTAATTACTGAAGGTACGAAAAAGGTCAGAATAATCAGACATAAGTAGAACTAACATTTTAATCAAAAGATCTTGTCGATTAAAGTTCACGTCCGTACGGCTGACACGTAACGACGAAAATCGAATTATACTTCGTGCTTTTAACGGTTTGCAACTCGAAATTTTTTCTATCCCTCCCCTATTAAGTTTAAAAAGATAGGAAGAATAAAGTCATACTATACGTTTAATATTTTTCAACCATAACTCACTTTATCGGCAAGAACAGAAAAGCAATCACGATGCCTAGATCCTAGAGAGCATGCTCTTAAGCTTCAAGACCAAAAGTTCGAAGCTGCAAGAATTGCAGATGATGAGCGGACCTAAATCAATGCACTCAGTGGGACCCGAAGACAGCAAGTGCTTTACTGAATGAAGCAATACGTTGGGCCTTGATTTCGTATGCTTCAGATTATATAAGGCACAAAAATGAGAGGAGAAAGCTGGGAGATAAAAATGATGAAAACAGAAAGATAAAAGAGCTTCATTATGCAGAAGACTCGGAGGCGAGGACCATAAAATGCGTGAATCTCATCCAGTGCATTTTCTCATCAGAACAAGCGAGTGCAACTCTCCCATCTTAACCCTCGTTGTCGCCTGTGCTTCTGTTTCCATATATAGGTAACTTTGTTCCGCCTGTCGGCTAGATTCGAATTGGCTCCAGTATTATTCGACTACACTAAGAGCCAGCGTCGCTGAGATTGGTCACGGCGATATTTTTTCCTGAGAAACCACTGAAATATAGACGCGAAGTTCATTCGTTACTGTGGACTCAGTGCAACACGGAAATAACCGCAATGAACCATTTATGACGCCTCCACCTCAAGCCAAGAAGAATCCATCTGTGTTACGTTATTTTCAATACACGCAGAAGGCAAAACCTGGGCACTCCTTTTCTCTTTAACATTTTGACGGTTTACTCATACGCTTCAGTCAGGCTAAAAGCTGTTTTGTGCACCTGTGAGGGCACAGAAAATGATAGCAGTTATAAGCCTTTGGAATGGATAGTGTACTTGCAAAACTGGATGGGCAGGTACGGGAAAAAGTATACGAAACACAGTATTGGCTTCTAATATTTTTCACGCGTTGTCTATAGTTTATAGTGCAAGCTACGGTATGTGCAAGCTGGTAGTGGACGCTAGTACGTTTCATCTTAGATAAACAATGTCTCTTTATCTCCACCAGGGAAGGTGCGATTGCACTTAGAAAGAAATAGCATGCTCTGTTTACTTCTGGTTGCACCTGTACATTTTAATTCTCTTGATGCTCGAGGAAACAGCTACACGTGAGAGAGAAATTCTCACGTTGTTTATTTTCCGTGAAACCGTTCTTAGCAATACCACTTAGGAGCCTTGTTAAGATAGGACCATTCTTAAGAGCCGCTGCCGTTGAAATGCCGTTGCGACATTTCAGGGCATGGTTTCGCGCATTGATATGCTTTGTAACGAGATTGAGAAAGTTTAGGATTCTTCTTTTCTGCCCCTTCCAGTCATAAAGCACTGCATGCACTAACATCATATTAGACCTCTCTGGCATTTGTTTTATAAAGCAGGATAAGCCACTGGTATCAGTGGAAAGCACTAGAAAAAGCACTGTACATGTTGGGATCACATTAGTTCCAGTATCATGGTGCGGTGCTAAAGCAAGCAGCCCAGAAACGGGCACTCGGGACATCGGGCAAACAAGATAATGTTTTATTAAAGACACTTTTTTGGGGACTTAAAATTACTCCACACATTAATTTAAATAACTTAATTTCTTGAAGTTTCACATCAGGCAATACCACTCGATTGCACTTTAGCGAACCCCATCGATGTAGCGGTGAGAACACTATATCAGCGGTTGACGAGAAACTTGGAACGCAAAAGAAACATCAATAACGTAGGTTTTCTTTACGAACGTGAGAATTATGATTCGCGATACTGAGACATGTTGCAACGGCTGGAGGCCATGTCACAGTAATTAATAACACTTAACAAAATGGTGGTTGCGGTGTATTGATCTCAGAGAAGTGTATGATCGATTATATTTCAAACCACAGTGGCGCTCCCTTAAGGTGCAAGTACTTCGAGTAGATATAATACTCTTTCATTTGAACCAATGCTATGCCTAAAAATCGTTTATTCATGCAATGAAGTTTTTTTAAAACTGTGCTAGCACGGTTAACACCTAGCTGTTGAACAGGCGGAGGCTCCTTGAAATTCTGACAACGCTGCTGTTTTGCGCTTCTTTCTTTAATTCTGTTATACCCTCTCAAAATGCATGGTGGCTGATTACAGTTTTCAACTTTTTGTTCTTCCAGCCCTTTTTATTCTCCCAGAAAACACAGCCTCCCAGTAACGAGCATAGCCGTATGCCGCATTCTAGTGTTCAGTGCCACCCTGGTCTGATAATCCTGTGTTGAACTGGAACCCTAGGTCTCAGTGCCACTGTGTTCTGAAATAGCTAAGCCAACCATATAACTTTCCTTACAGGTCCTGTATGCAAGCATTTCGTTACAACGCCCCAACGTACAATTTCGCTTTCAGTGACATTATAAGTTAAGTATTAGAAGAAGGCGTTTGGAACTAGCCGAAAGTTAACTAGTTTTTGAGTGCCCATGCACGGCGCTTGATATCCTTAAATACGGTGAGGTGTGATTACATATCAACTATAAAATATAAAAGTAATTGAAGGCGACTTTCGTTGAGTACAAATATATACCTTCCGCATGACGGCTCGCGAAGCGCCCCTAGGAGAGACGAGGAATAATGAAAAAGAAAAAAGAAAACTTCTTGGTGGCAACCGCGTATTTATTCGAAACCTTGTTAGAGTCCGCCACTGGTCTCTCAAGCTCCATAAACAGCTTTCATCGAACTTCAGTGGCTTTTGAAATCTCGAAGCGCTACTTACACCTAATGCGAAGGCACAGTTCAGCGTTCTGACATGAAATCCTAAAAATGCTTGTGCTTACCCTAGCGGCAGTTTTGTTATGCGCGAGGAAGAACGGCGGTTTCATGGGTTATACAGTTGGCTACTTACGACACGTGTTGATCAAACATGTATTCATTCTAACTGCTAATGCGTAAAGATGCGTAACGCAGCTGGTGTCCCCGGGTGTTTGCTTTGAAGACGGCCGTCCGTAAATAGATACCTTCGCAAAACTTCTCCATCAGCGGCAGATATAGGATTCAGACATTTGACTACGTGAGCCATCCGCATTTCTGGTAAGCCTGCGCACTTCAAACGGTAGTCTTGGATAACGCCCTCGGGGCATTTTTGCAAATTCCACATCTTTCCTGCATCGTAAAGCCCGAAAAGTGAGTAAATGGTCAGCCGGGACATGCGTTGGCAAACTTTACTGTGCTGTATTTGTAAACATCCGGGTTGATGAATGCGTGTACCCACTTTCTACTTTTTTTTTTGTAAACGCAAAACTTATTCATTTCAGTGGACGTGGTACTATGCAACAAACTTAGGCTTGAAAGGAGTTCAGCCCTATTTCAGGACCACCGAGCTAGACCGCAATTATTCCTTTGATGACGGTGGTCGAAATGTCACTTTTACGTCAACTTTTGAGCTCAAACATATGCGTGGAACCGTAGATTACACATTTTTTCAGATAGCAGAGGCAAATGACGACGAAGATGAGAGGTTCGAAGGGAAATTAATATGATCGGTAATAAAGGGAAGAAATTAAGATGAAAGCAAGCGGACGGAAGCCGGCGTAGTGTGAACGTGAGCGGAACGAGACGGCTATGCAAATATATTATTCGCTGCGCGAGCTGCCATCGGAGGGTGCAAGAATCAATAAGCTGAGGCAAGCTTGAAGAGTTCGCTTATTTGCAGTGGTGGCTCCGCGTCGCCTTTGGAAGCTCTGTTGACACGGAGGCTATCTTCGCTAGGCGATGTGCCGCTCCCGTGTAGATTGCAATAGAGTTCCTCGCTGCCCTAGCAACCCTGGAGTGCTGGAGTGCGCGCTAGCTCCTGCGCGAGCGGCACCTAGAGGGGGTCACCAAGAGCATGGGACGCGAGCTCGCCGGGGTATTGGTGGAGTCGGTGCTGCGAGGCTGTGGCACCAGAATCGCATAGGCAATCGGCCACTTTCGCACTTCCTGAAAATCAGGTTGGATCAGAACGCGGGAATATCAGACGGGAACAAGCCAGACTGGAGTATAATGCCCGCACATTTGCTTATTGGTCCTAGTAAAGACCCGCATGCACGGTTGCTTAGGATTCCCTGGTCTCTACTCATTTTTTAAACACCAACCACTGTGTTACTGGTGCTGTGTCCGGTACATAACTCCTGTGATTATCCTCCAATTACGTGTTAGTTTGGTGTAAAATTCTTATTCTTTTACAGAGCTAGGCGTTAATGCGAAGGTTTCCGGTCACAGCGTTTCTGTCATCGTCGCTGTAGCAGTAGGTTGTTTAAGGCAGCTGTCGTGCAGATGCGCCTCCAAAAAGAGGCAGGCGATGACAATGGATGATTTAGAACCAGAAACAAGATGCACTGGCGATCATACAATTTGATGAGACCGATAAGCACTAGCAAGACTGGTTGTACATTTCACTTCTGAATAATAACCTACACGTTGCGTCTTTGAATTGCATTTCGCCGTTGCTTTTTGTTCCAGCGCTGCGCGGGCTATTCGTGGATGGAGCATGTGGCGGATGAAAGTAATTGGATGGGGGGGGTGGCCTTCTTGAGAGTAAACGTGTATGGCTCGTGGAAGGTGTAGCTACTGTAGGGTGTACATGGGTTGGATGGTGGCTGGTGTAGGCTCTTAGACGATGGAGATGGGCAGAGGGCAAAGATTTGTTGGTAGTGAGTGGAGGCCTTGTGTAGAATGGAGGTGGGTGGTTGTTAGTGGTGTGATTCTTGATGTTGAAGGTGAGTTTTTTGGTGTTGGTTTTAGGATTGTGGACTTTGGAGAGGAGCGGAGAACAAATGTGGGTGAGTAGTGGGCAGCGGCATCCTGGACGGTGACGGCGGCATCACACAGTAGGACATATTTTGCCAAAGTGAAGGTGTTAATGCTGAATCATTAAAAAAGGATGCCAGAAAGGCTAACTAAGGCAGCGTCTTCGATATGATGAGCACCCGGGCCAAAATAAAGACGTGAAAAACGACTCAACTCGCGACTTACTACCAATTACAAATAAGAAAAATGAGATAAAAATAATAAAGTGGGAAAGAATGTGGAAACAGCATCTATTTTTTTTACAAGCATTTAATGGGAATGCACTAGCAACATTAACTGAAGTTCAAGCAGTGACTTAAAAATAAACTTCATAAGAAATTTTTGAAAATCTTGTGCTCCTTAGAGAGTAATGTGAAAGGTCGCCTCACATTTTCTCGTCGATTACCATCATTTGACTCGACAAGCAGCTGCCGTATCCTTCCACCTATTCAATTCCTGGTGCTCTCAGTGCTCCCATAATAGCATAAAAAATGCATGCTGTGAGATACAGAGAGAGAAAAAGGGAAAGGAGAAGGAAGGGACTTTAATCAGGACAGTGCTCTGGTTGTAGAAGCACGATGCTCCGAAGAATCCAAGCAGTTCCCCGATTTCCATAAGGGCTGCCGATCTCTGAGGTCTACTGCAGCACAGGGCCCGTCTGTCGTCGCCAATCGCAGTAAACACCCCACAGTGAATCATAGTTGCTTCACCGTACGGTAGATAAGGTTGATTAAAGCTTGACACATACCCGACTACTCGGAACGATGGGGCTGGAGGAGCCATTGTGCCCGCTATTGAAGAGCAGCAAGGAACAAGTTGGGCGCATGCAGCTCCTGAGGTGTTACGTGTCACCGGTGTGTTCCGGGCAGAGAGCAGCTGACACGTGATGTTCATAAGATTCTCCAGTAATGAAATAACTTACTCGCCCTGGGCAGCACCCGAATCCTGGCCTCGTGCTCGACCAGCGTAGACTCAGACCCTAGCAGCGCGATGCCTGCTCCCTCACTGAAGGTGTGCATGGCTTCGGTAGCGACGGCCAAATCATTTGCAGGTCGCGGCAGGTCGGATATTCGCCTTGTGCTTGATTAGCGATAGACTCCGGATATTTGGAGTGCGCTAAATGCTCGGTCCTTCTAGGTTTTCATGGCTTCGGCAGGGATAATAATGTTTTCAATATTCTCCCTTAGTGTTATAAATTTAGGCGTGTTAAATTTTTGGTGTAGCGAAAAATCAAAAACGATAAATTACGGTTTTACTATTTATTGTAACAAAACAAAGCGCAGTAAAAGCAGAAACGACGAAAGGCGGCAATGATGACATAGGCCGGCCTCAGTACTTGCCCTAGATAGCAACAATTCAAACTATTTTCTCAGTGGGTCAGCAACGACTGCCTGCTCTGAAGCACCCACTTTTGGTATTATGTCATTTTGTTACTGGCGAACGTTTGTCATTCTTATAACGCAGCAGGGTTGGCGAAGTTGACAGGAAAGTTAAAGCAGCTAGATTAGAAAAAAATAAAACATAACTCAAAGAGCACTCTTAGACTGCTGGGGCGGCTGAAATGGCGTCAGTTCATCACGGGGATCGGCTGTGAGAAATAAAAGCTGCACTATTTACATTTTTAATCAAAAGCAGACAAGTAGAGGGCTTGACATGAATACCTCTGCAGCGAGCGTATGCAGGTACGCTGATATTTTGTAGCTGGGCATATTTCACACTAACTCATAAAAACATCAAAATACCATAAACTCATGTAAACACCACCGATTACACTTCTTCATCCTGTTGCACCATCGACAGAAATGAGGTCTCCTTTGTGACCGGCTGACCGGCTTGCGGTGCCTTCAACGTCACCTTCACGCTCCCGACTCAACTCCAGATGGCGCCATCGGAGAAATGCAGCAGACGGGGCAAATTATTTGGCGCCGCATTTCTGGGCGGGCGAACAAAACGGCTGGCGCTGCGTATTCGTAGACGGAGCAAGAGACTGCACAACGAAGTACCCGGTCGCCTCACGGGTGCGATCGACAGGGCCCAATCGAAGGGAGTTAGCAGAGGGGGAAAGGACAAGAAAGAGCGATGGGTGCTTGGGTTAAACCATGACCCCGCTCCGTATGCCATTAGTTTGGTCCGTAGACATACAGGAAAGAGAAATGAGACAGGAGCCTGGGCTTGGAGAAGCAGTGAGTACGAGATTTTTCCTGCGATTAAACAATGCCGGATCCAACTCTTCTGTGGGGTTATCCTACGATGGCGCTTGAATATTGAAAGCGGCAGTGAGGATAACCCAATTCAAACTTTGTACTCAGTAAAAATGTAATTAATACCTTTTTATAGACCCATTGGTGCTTTCCCGGAAAAAAAGACAAATTTCTTCGTAAGAAAATTACATTTTGAAATATTCCTGACACTTGAATAAAACTCGCGACACCTCCTCGAAAAATGACTCCGTGATTCCTGTTTTCAAAGTAATGGCGTGAAGGTAATGGCGGTACAACCGATTCGCGTCCAACTGTGGATGCAGAGCAGTTTTCATGCGAAATCAGATTGTGGTAGGGACCACTTTTTTTACGTTTTCTTGCTTATAAAGACTTTGTTTTATTGCCAACAAGTTCTTCTTCCACTGCTAATTTATAATAAATAATCACTAATATAAAAGTAGCGTCACTGTTGTCAGTATGCTGTAATCTATGCATACAAGCAAGCTTTAATTAATCCCCTGTGTTGTTTCAGGCAAATTGCTGACGCACTTCTGTATGGCGGTGACAAATCATCGGTTTGATACAATGAATTATCGTCTTTTTTTATGCTCTCTACTTTTACATATGAGGTTTCATAGCGCACAACAATGAAGGGCTATAGAAGCTCAAGTCGAATTCCCACTAGCCCGAACCCTACTTCTACACATGCATGTGTACAAGATTGTCCAATAATACTGTGCCTAGCTTACTTGAACTCAATTCTAGCCTCTTTCTGCTCATTTAGCTCTCATTTTTCAGCTTGCCCGAAATGCTAGTCCTGTTGATTTGCTGGTAATTGGCTGTGTAAAAACAACCACCTCTTGGAAAGTTTCTGAAGCTGGAAGCATTATTAAGGCAGATAATAGGCGTTGAACGCATGCTGGCATTTCACAGCATAATTAACCAAACGGTATATTTGCGCGGTTCAGGTGTCCAACGATATATGAGACAGATACTGCGCCATTTCCTTTCCACCAAAAACCAATTAATTAAAAATTTGCTTTTTGTGAACCTCCAAAAAATGCTGTTTTCGCAATCTATAAGATACTCCTGCTCGTCTTCCTGAACTGAACAGGTCACTCAACCTAGCTTCCAGAAAAGTGAGTGGCAGCCTGAGGCAGTGAGGTCAGGCGCCTCACCCTCAGAAGCAGAAGCCGCTTGATACCGACCACATTTCGGATTTGCTCATAGATTGTTAGGCACTACAATGTTTTATTAGATTTTATAAAGTCCGCGAGAGACTTCTGTTAAAGCTTACCAGGTATCCAATTTCTCTAAAGATATTTCGTCATGCAGGCCATAGATGCCGCGCGGAGAAATTAATGCAAATAATGACAAATGTTCGGCTTCAGGCAGGGCGAGGTGCTATGCTACAGGTACAACATAAGATGACGGCTTTCCGTGAAGCATATTTACAGCGCATGCTCTTGACATTTTCTCTAACATAGAGCTCAAAAGAAACTGTTTACGAACTGTTGGGATGCTGCGTAATATTATCAAGCCCATTTTACACATATGACACTAAGTAGCTACATGGCTTGATTATTTGCGAGCAGGAGGCAGAATTCTGTTAAGAAGGACGAAGTTGCTGCAAAACTATAGCAATCCAGAAAAAGTCGATGTTTGCCTGAGGCCTCTCAGATACCTGCAGAAATAAAATGCATATTGATGCGACTACGTTTCGAATCCGCCGCGGCGCAAACAGATCAGCCTCGCTGTCCACTGTGCGAGTGCGCTATGCTATCGCTGCAACCGATCACGCCTCGTGCAAAACCGCCACACCCTTGGCGCCGTTCATTGCACGTCGCCATCTCCGTCAACTTCCATTTGTTCGTAAAAGCCACGAAACGAAAGGAAACGTGTATGACTGCCTCGTTGTATAAATGGACACCCCCATCGTGTTTTTTTTAGCTAACTGGCGGTAGGGATAGAAAATTGCGCTGCTCGCGTTTACGTTTTGAACGTCTTCACAGAAACGGGGCACTGGAGCAATAGGCCGCTGGCGTTTATTGCATTCATAGGCATGGGCTTAGACAACCTATGTAAACTCCGATGATTTTGAGGAAAGGAAAGGCGCGCATAACAGGCTCTTTGGCTTATTGGACACCTCAATCGCGCTGCCATTTACGTGGCCGTGGTTTCCACGAGCACAAAACTGCCTTCGCACAATATTTTTGCTTAGCAATGCTAAATCGCCAGCAATATTTTATGTTTCTCCATCACGCAGCCGGTTGGTACAATTGTGCATCCGGCTTGAGTGCTTATATTATAAAGAAAAGAAACCTGAAGCCGACTTCGACACCATACGCATAGAGATATATTTGTGTCTCGCAAAAAGAAAAGGCCTTTCTCTGCCTTTTCAAGGAAATGCATGAAAACTGTCCTGCTTTTGCTACACTTACAAAATTTGTGTTTTGAACAACATCAAAAACTTCTGTGTTGGTTGAGGAGGGTAATTATCAACCTGTGCAGCTGGAACTACTGGAAAACCAACTTTTTTTAGATTTTAAAGTCCCAGTATCATTAATTTTCTTCACTGGTCTCTTCTAAGCCGTCAGGAGGAGTACTGCATATCACGCTCCTATTGCTAAAGACTTGTCAGCCATCACGGTGAAAATTGATCAGGAACTGGCATCCGGGAGCCTTCGTAGCATTCTGTGTGTACCATGAGAGCTCTTTGGTAATTGCAAAGCATAGAAAATCTGCCTTTTAAATACTGAGGACAAATGAGCATGCACTGCTTTAACGACGGCAGAAAAGAAAGGAGAGACACACAACAAAGCGCTCGACTATCAACTAAGGTTTACTCGAGAAAACCTTCTTTCAATCATCGCGGTTCGGCACGTCAAAGCGTTACACAACACATGGAAACGGTCAAACACTCTTCGCGTGCTCTCCTTTCTTTCTTGTCTCTCATCGTTGCGCGCTGTTCCATGGCAATGAGCCCATTGCACGCCAGATTCCTTGATGCATATTAGTGCACAGGTTTTCAATGAGTTTCTAAGGCAACTTTTATGTGACCAGAGCAATGCTCGATGTGTCTCCTGCTGTGCTGTTATAGGGTTCCAGGGCCTTTTCATGTCGTAACGTGAGCAGTCATTTTGAGCGCAAAACTTTCTTTCTGCACTATTTCTTTAAAAGGTGATATAGGTGTGCAAGAACACGCTTCATTAGACGGCTAGTATCGTTCACTTCGAAGGGTGCACATTGTAATGAAGACACCCAAAGGGATGTTGAGGGTATGTCTACGTTGTTTATTGCGAACAGCCTTCAACTCTGATCAAAGATAATGCACCTTCCTATTTGATTTCCCTGGCTGCCACTTCGACAGCTTCCTTCGCTTTCTGTTTTGTATAAATAATTTTTATTAAAGTGCACCGTTGCAAAATATTGTACATTAGCTTTTAATAATTAGCCTTTCATTATTTTCAAAAACAGACAAATAGCAGCGCACTGAAGCCATTTTTTCATACAAGGTGTAGCGAAAAGCTTAAAAAAAGTGGGAGGATAAACGCCGTTGTCCACGACTAATTACAAATTTCAGTTCATAATTTGCAGCAATAGAGTTAGACTACATGTTTATATTGGAAACTTATAGTCGGCGGTAATTCGGGACTAGCATATTGTGGAGAATTTCTGAGTAGGCCAGTGTTCCAGCCTACATGTTTTAAAATTTAATCTGGACCTTTGGAATTTCACATGCAAGGTGCAAATGAAAGGCGCAAAACTCCCCCGGTTTTTACGCAGCTGCTGCATATATTGTTTCCTCTCCCAAATATCTAGAGTAAAAGATGAGCTGAACACTCGGCTAGTGAACACGAGGAAATGCATTACCTAGCTGCAGATTTTTACAGAACGCAGCAGTATCACAATAAGGCCAATGCTAAGCTACCAGTGTAAATAGGCGGGGCAAGTGTAGCGATTAAAAGTGTAGTAATCAATTTTAATTACGATGTTAACGGCAATTCTCCTCTCGCTTTGAATTCCCCCAGCCACAAATCTGCGCGTAAAAACATCTTCAGTGCATTGTTTGTTGTAGTTTAAATAAATTATAAAACCGTAATTTTGAACACCCAGCTGGGCCCGTGAAGAGTGCACTCGTTATTGCATGCCAACCGTTTATCAGCGCCCTGGGGTCCGAAAATAGCATTATACCATGTGTGTGCATACCCAGCGGCCTTGGCTTTCTTCTCGTACCTCGAAAAGCTCTACCAAGTAGTGGAAGCTGAGGCGAAAGTTGCTAGCGCGCCCCGGAGTGTTCGGCTCGGGTACTCTAGGAAAGTTTGTGTCCAACAGAACAAAAGCAGAAGCTTTTATTCGTGCGCAGCACGCCCATTAGAACTGCTCTTCTTTCTGTATTCATCGTGCGCAGCTCTAGCAACTTGTCCGCGTCGTTAACAGGTTCCGACAGAGCGTGGTTACGTAAACCATAAGAGCATGGTGCTGGCAACTTCTTGCGTCGGAAAACCATCTCGCTTTGACACGCGTAGCACAGCTTATAGACCAAGGCGGGCATGCTGACACTGCGGCGCGGCGGCTCAGGCACACTCTGGATGCTTTGACGTCTTTGCGTGCCTTCATCACGGAGCGCCGGTGAACAATGAGCTTAACTGTTAGCTTTCCCTCTTGATTCGCCGAGAGGTAGGCTTCTGGTAGCAGAGCAACAATAGGGGGCCTCTGTGCTTGCATCTTAATCCTCTTTAACGTTCGAGTGACGTCGTGGACGCATGTTCACGTCTAAACACTCTATTCCGCACCTATGTGAAGGTAATATATAAAGCAAGAACAACCACATCCTCCGTGTGACAGTCTATATACCATAGGTAGTGTAAGACGGCGCTTAATAATGCTTACGTTTTTGATATTCATTACTTTAGATTGAGGCCACTGCGGGCCCACCTACCCACGTGTCCCCCGCTAACATTGACATAAGCTCCGAAGCCACTGTCCGCTTGAAAGCATCCCTGTAACGGCCGATGGCTGCTAGCATTGTAAAGCGTGCACATCCGCCAGTGCGTCAAGAAATCACGCGTGGCGCACACAAGGGGTAGGAGCGGGGACGCGGTGCCGCTCGGTCCGGTGCGGCATTGCCTCGGCAGCGGATCCTCATGCCACTTATGCGGCAGTGTGTGAACTGCCTAGTGTTCCGCGAAGCGCCCTTTCATTTGCTGGCATTCTTGACGGCTTCGAAGCGTCGCGGACCGGCGCCATCTGACATCTCTGCGACGAGCCCGTGAGTAAGTGGTCCTGCCAGTTAGCTAGAACTCGGCATGCTTTGACAGGCGACACGCATGCGCGGCGGCGAAAAGGAAAAGGAAAGGAACTCCCGCGAGGAGAGGGTTTTCGGAATGTTTTTATTTTGTGCTTTTTTTTATCCAACCCCTGGGCTCGAGGTGGTGCCCTTCCTTCCACGGCGGTTGCTACCTTGTGTTAAATTTCATTGATTATTGAAGTTTAGGGCGGGCCTCATAACTTAACGACCCTAACTTCTTTGGTTGCAAAACCTATTAAAATGCAAGCAAAGGCATATGACACCAGTCTTCTCTAGTCTTGTCCAGTCTAGCTTGAGGCTCCGTGCTTGGCACGTACTTCTGCGTGTACCCAGGCTTTAACCTTCGGTCGATGAGTGAGGTCATGTAGAGTGTTTCTCTGTGTGACAATTTCAAATTAAGTTACAGTTAGTTCGATTATCTGTGTGACTCTGCTTCTGTAACTTGCAGTTTTCAACCTTGTAGATTCATGTAAATATATTTCCTATTTAAATCGTCTCTATCAGCGAACATCTCCTTCGAACCGTCGAATAATCACGTTTGGAGAGGCCTGATTCTCTCCGAGGAAAGGGAAAGAGCAATCTTGAATTTACTGGTAGTATAAGAGGGTTCTCGTACAGCTGCCACTTAACCGCTGCACGTGGAACTTGCGCTAACACAGTACAACCAATGTCTTCTGCCTTGAGCGAGGATGACGCTGGTGAAAACTCTCAAGTTTAGGTTACAAGAATCATAAATACCCCCGAAATCAGAAGGCTGGACATCCGCCACCATGGCTTAGTTGGTAGAGCATCGTACGCGGCATGCATTGGTCGCGGGTTCAGATACAACTGTCGACATGTGGTTTTTTTTTCTACTTTTAAATCTATTCTCTTTCATGTATGAATTGATTTCGTTACTAGTATCCCACTGAGGAACAGCACACATAAATAAAAACCAATATGCCTATATTTTAGTTGTTTTCGGTGCCTGTTGGCTTCCTTTTATGTGTGTTATAACAAGCCTTTAATTTCCCTTAGTTGAGAAGGTTTAGAATGAACTTAGTTGAGAAGGTTCAGCTATGAGGTCTACGGTCAGATCGGAAAGTGGCTCCGACGGGGGCTGCTGAATAAAATCAACGTAGGTTAGCTTCCTAGGTATGTCAACCAACATATAGGGATGCACAGTTTACCGGCATTTAAAAAATTTGCAGATGTGTGGTGGCACTTTTCTGAAACGGAAACAAACAAGATTACGCAAGCTTTAATAGTGAACTGAATACCAATACTTTAGTTAAAACCCGGAGAGCGTATGAATCCAAAGCTGGAACAACCGAATCGAATACGAATAGAATACTCGTGTGAGTATTTGTTACTTGCGTGAATATTTGCAAAAAAAAAAACTACTACTCATGTGACGCAGGGAAGCGCTTGCCGCGGTGCTATAAGTAATGAAGTTAAAGCTAAAACGCTCGAAAGACGAAACACTGCTCTCTACTAGGGGCATCAGGTATTGAGCATGAAGGCAGGGTATAGATCGTACCATCGTCAACGAGCCTACGCCCTAAGGTATCAGTATAATGAAGGATGCTTCATCATGCTCTGCAGCGTAGCAATTGGCGCTGTTTTCGAAGCAGCTTCGAAAATACGGGTTGCGTTAACCGAAATTTGTGTCAATTATTCCAGAACTTGAAAACGTATTCAATTAGTTTAAAATTAATTTCAACAAATTCAATTCGAATATTTCAGCGAAACGAATAGAAAGGTATTTGATTCTCAACTTATAAATTTCGAATTTCCGCACTCTCCTAAAATCTGTGAAACTAAGATGTGAGGTGACAGTTGTAAAAGTATATTTATTTACTGCACTTTAATTCCCAAATAAGAATAGTGAGGCATCATTTACTCGAACACTGTTTATGTTAGAAAAATGCAGCCTCCTCGCTGAATTTCTTGATATGTAAATACGGTCAGCATTTCTCATGTTACTAGCATTCTTGCAGAGGTTCATTTAAATTATAGGCACAGATTTCAGTTCATGAGTATGATGGGATGAAGCCAACACAATGAACAAAGTCACGTTTTAAGGAGCAAGCATTTCTTCCGGAAATATACGATGCTATTCCCGCACTTCTGTAGAGCCCAGCCGAAGCCTGTAATCTTTCACACCTGCACACAAAGCGCCAAACGGAGACTTGAAAAACACCCTTGGAGCTGTTGAAGCTTTTATGTCGTTCTATTTAGTTACAGCTTTGAGACACGTAAAAGAGCAGGTGGAAATCGCGCTGGTTATTGATAGATCAACATGTGACTTCGCCTGGGATTAAAACTATTTTATTATTTACTCGTTAAGTCTTCTGTGAGTGCTTATGCCTGTGCTTGTTCTTATAGGAATGTGGGTGAGGGTGCGGATGGGGGTGGGTGTATGGAGAAGCATTTACAAAAGACTGCTTTTGCTGCTTAATATAGCCGGTTTCTGTAGCCATACAATATGCATCGTGCGAAAAACTCCTCTAAATCACTTAAACAGTTCACCTTCATGAACAAAAGAAAAAGTAAATACTGTTAACCACCGCTTATTTATACAGTTTTTTTTCCACAAGCGAACCACGCAATAAAACTGTTTGGGACCGAAAGCTCACAGCATCACTCTTCCATCTGAGGAAATATTCACTTAAAGAAACCTGCCAAAGATACCAAAAAAAGGAAGCTCAAACATCGCCGCGGGACGCGGTAATCTCAGAGACGCACTCGCCTTTGAAAACATCGCTCACATTTCCTGCTCTCAGTCTTCATCTGGTTTCACACCCGGAAGTTCAGCTAAGGAAACGGGCGTATCCATCTTCGTCTCGGCGGTATAACAAGTAGACATCCGGGCATAAACAGTGGGGAAAGCAAAAGCTATAATAAAAAACACGGTAATGTTGCAAAACACTCTAGGAGACACACGCACCCTTTTTACTTCCGCTTGTATCAGGAATTTACAAAACACATATATATTTTGTGTATTTTGTTATCTCTAACTTCTCTGCAGAAACAGCTCCCACTCAGAAACGTGAACTTGCACTAGCGCCTACAGACGCACGAACTGTTATGTTTCGGCATACAAATATAGATCTAGGCAGGAAAAGCTTATATAGACACGTGGGGACAACTCGTACCGTACATTAAATACTGCCATATATAGTGCAAGCACATTTTCCTTGGGGCCGGTGTGAGCCTACAAGCACCGGGACTGTAAAGGGGAGATTTTAGATGGCGAAAAGAGGAGAGGCTGACAGATAATAAATCGGCCAGTCAGTCCTTTCGAGAGCAGTTTGTCTTTAACAGACTTGAGCTCCGCTTCAGCTTCATCTTGGCAGGAGAAGCGGGAAGTGAGCAGCGCGCTTGCTCAAAAGAGATATATATTAGCGCTTTTGCGCTAACCGAATATCGGAGCGCCAGAAGAAAAGAGAAAACTGGAGGAAAATGAAAGAGAGCAAAAATGAGATTGAGAGCTTTCGCTGACTTTGATTAGATTTACGGCCGTCGCCCGGCACTTGGAGCGAGTGTCATTTACGAAACTCTCGCGCTTTTATAACACGACCTTTCTTTTCGGTTTCGGCCTTTGACTTCGGGCCGGCTTATTGTTATAATGTGACTCTTTCCAAAGGTCACATCCACTTCAGTAGCCCTAGCGAGGCTGCGGCATTGGTTTCCACGTGCTCGAAAATTTTGTTGGAGTTTGACGCTGCTCCGTCTTTATGTCAATGCATTTCGAAAGCATTTTTTTTAGGATTGGGCATTCTTCACAACTGTTCGCTCCACATTATGAAAGTATCCCTTTGTCGAGAAAAGGAGAGTTGTACGCCTGAATTTGTGTAGAGTCAGAGTCGTGTGCTGGGCACTCCCAATGAGTCGCTAAGCTAGTTAAGGCAGAAGGGAGAGCTACTCACACAAGTTGTCTTTTAAGCAGCGTTATGCACCATATGGGACTTTTTTTTCACTCCGCAGACAGCTCTTCATAAGCGACGATGCCAAGTACCTTATTTTTTAGGGAGCATGTATCCTAAGGCACCAAATGAAAGCATAAAAACTTGAAACTAAATTCCACACTGCGCACTTCTGTACGAGCAGCAAAGAAATGTAGCACAACTTTCCGGAGGGCAAACCTATGGGACTTTATATCACTGTAGTGTGCGTCCGAAAATCTCTGTGGGACGAAAAGGCCAAAGAGAGCGGCGACCTCCCCACTATACCGCATTTGCGCGAGTCTATCTTGATCTGCGGCGATAGTGCATAAGTCGGGAATAAGATCGTGACTACCGTAATCTCCCGCCACCTGACTACGGCCATTTACATTGCTATATTCAACACCGCCCAGAGAATACACAGAAAAGCGGTTCCTCCTCGATTCTGTGGACTGCACTGATGTGCCATGTAGTGCAGATTCGGCTGTTGGTTGCCCGGTTTCTTCGAAAGTACCTTATTGAGCCTCAAATGCACTTCAAATTGCGACGATGTCATCTGGAGGTTTTGGTGGGCGCTTATATGGTTGACAACAGGGTTCGCTAGGTCAAAATTCAGTGGCACAAGCGATCAACAGCAATCGAATATTTAAATATATTATTAGGGGACATGAAATGATGACAGTTTTCCGGCTGATCAGTTCAGTCTAACTTGCAGCATTACTCTTTCATCAGCCTAAACAAGGGTGTTGGGAACCACAACGCTAAGTCGTCCTAGCTCTTCGCAAAGAGTACTCAAGCCGAACAGTTCATTTCAGGCAAGCTTAAAGATACGCAGCTTCAAAAAGCCACAGAATCAACTTATTACCTCCGTTTTTAGCACTACTACTTCTCCAGCCATTGTACTGCGATCTGCGCCGAGCTTTGCATTTTATTTACTTCCATGCAATAAGTACGAAAGGTCAAGCTGGCTGAAAAACTGTTTTTATATTAAAATGAAAAGAGCTGGGAGAATCCCGGCTCTTCGGCGAAAGAAAAAATGATAATTGATTTTTTTTTCACGGAAAGGAAATGGCGCAGTATGTGTCACTTATCTCAGCGGACACCTGAACCGCACCGTAAGGGAAGGAATAAAGGAGTGAGTGAAAAAAGAACGGAAGAAAGAGGTGCCGAAGTGGAGGACTCTGAATAATTTCGACCACCTGGGGATCTTTAACGTGCACTGACATCGCACAGCACACGGGCGCCTTAGCGTTTCGCCTCTATCGAAACGCAGCAGCAACAAATAGTTTTAGCTGATAGAGAGCTAGAATCTTTTTGTGTTTCTTCTGATGAGGACATCCCAGTAAATGTTTATTCGCATGTTCGTGATAGATTATTATATACTCAGTGCAACCAAAATTACAGGCCGAGTGCGTGGCAAGCTACAGTATATCTAGAGCATAGAAAGAGAAAACATTGCTAATTAAAAGAGTAGCCGCATATTTATATTCATAAGTGTTTCCAATGCATGTGAAATAAAGAAGATGAACCTGAAGTTCTAACTTCATGCTTCACGTTGAAGTGCTACGGCGTCACATCTCAGTGGCGTTACTGAGATATCCCGTTCTGTGCACGGCGCAGACGACTTGGCCGCAAACGTAGTGCGCAAAAGTCATAGTAGCAAAAAGGCAACAGCACACGACGCCGACAAAAGGTTTTTGGGTTCCCAAGGGCCATTAAAAAACCTCTTGCTCAAACAGCAACATTTTTTCTGCAAACATATTTATTTTTAAAAGTTTGCCTGTTAAGTACGAAATATTGGCTTTTTTGGTCTGCAATACTTGGCCAATATGATAGCAAGACATCGCTTATTTTGGGCAAATTTTACATTCACATGCTTTTCTGCTTGTTTGTTGAAATTTTTAGACTGGATATTGAATGTTAGCGCATTCTTGATTATCAAACAACGTTGTTTTTTATTATTTTTTAGCCAAAACTTGTGGTTCTGCTGTTGGTTAGCTCTCCGCCCTTTGATTTTTAGAGCGCCCATGATGGCTGAGGCGGCTTTGAGGAAGCTCCATGCAAACGCCCATAGGCGGGGCGCCAGCTTTCCCTCTAGTTATAGTAAGAAACTCTTTGCTTCGAGCACGGCGAAACTTCGAGGTCGTGGCCAATGTAGCTTCCGCTACAAAACAAAAATTTATTCAGAAGGCGCTAGGAATTGAATCCAGAACTTTCAGCACGCCACCGATAGACCACAAAACAGCGTAACTTCTTAGCGAAAAAAGGTGAATCTAGTATATACGTTGCCTTAGGACGGTATGCTAATGATTGGTTTATGGTTTTGTTTATGCCGTTTGACGTCCCAAAGCGACTCAGGCTATAAGGGACATTGTAGTGAAGGGCTCCGCAAAGTTCCGACCACCTGTGCTGGTTCAGTGCGCACTGACACTGTACAGTACACGTTATAAAAACCGGTTATACTGGTTATAAAATCTCAACAAGATTACTCACCTATGTCGTTTCTACACGAATGCTTCTCACAATGGCACTGAACGGAAGAGTAGCTAACTAGGTGGACGTTTCTTGAGCCCTGTTGCTCACGCTTTTGCGTCACATTTCAGCAGGGCGAAAAAAAAAGACACGTAAGCCAGCAAGTCAGCTGTCTAAGCAGCACGAGGCAGTTTATGACATCTCTTCGCGATGTTTATTTTTCCTGGCCTTGTCTGACGCTGCAAACGAGCGGGAAAAAATAATTGCAGGGATACAATGAAGAAAAAAGGATTGAAAACTCTGACTTTTCGCTTTTCCCCGAGATAAAACCGAGCGAGCGAGAGCTCGGCAATCACAGCCCCGTTGTCACGTGACGTTGTGGCTTCATCGCAATCTGTCGACCAGATTGTGAGCAAACTAAACGCCCTGGTAGGTGACAGTGTAATTAATGACAGATCGAGAGGGTTTCCTCGAGAAGAGCAACTTGGGCTCCATAAGACCCACCTGTGGCCAGCACCTGAAATCGCAGGGCAATAGCACATCCTTTTAGCCGCTGAACCATTGCGCAAGGTTTGGTATCACAACTTCTAGGCACATATGAATGTTAAGTTGAGAATGACCAAATCCGCATATATGGGCATTAACTCATTATTGCTATCGCGTCACACCCATAAAGAAGAGCTTAGGTGTCCCCTCCAATTTTTATTTTCTACATCCTCTCTCGATTTCCTGTACTGCACTCTTCGGAAGGGTTTCATAATCATGCGAAACATGCCGCAGCAAAGAAAAAACCATCAATGCCGTGAAATAAAAGATGCTTGTCTTAAATGCTGCATAAAAACGGTCATAACGAAGCTCTATAATTGCAATACAGTCATTTGTATTCGTTTTTAAAATAAGCAGAAACAATCACGTATTAGAGATGGTTTCATCTCTGCGTAATAAATATGGCAACAAAAAACTGCTAGTTGTCCTCTTTGGCGTAAATACCCAACGCCGCTGATTTCGAAGCCCAACATGCGCGATATTGATTGCCTCGTCATGTTCAAAAATGCTAAAGCGAAGGGTGGAAAAAGCATGCAATTGTTTTTTTCTTTAGTAATTCCACTTATCATTTTAATACAGTTCTAGTTTTTGTGCGTCGCACCTCTAAGAAAGAAAATGTTAAGTAATAAAAGATGGAAAGGCAAATAACCAGGTCAGTTGCTTTTTCATTATGCTCGCTACTTAATTTACTAGCCCATGAGTTAACTTTTATGAAGTGCGTACCAGCCATTTCCAGGTTGCAATGCTATCTGCATGAAATAAACGACAGGTTGTTCCCGTAAGACGTCAGAGAGTAAGCTGAAAACCTTAAATGACGAGTGTTACGTGCTATGGAAGATATCCCACAGATTGACAATTTAAAAAAACAGTTATCTTATTCACAGTAAAAAGGACTCGTTACTGTAGAATCAAAATTATCGTGGAAGAGCTATAGAATAAAGACCACACTACCTCTTCCGTGATGATAACTCAAGCTTTATAATGCGGTTTGGTAAAAAAAGAGGTAAGGAGCGACGGATGTTAACACAGCTTTACGTAGGACTCCTAGGAACAAGATGAAAGGCAAGTAAAAGGGCATCTGAAATCACTGCCCACTCGCGGGCATTTTAAAGGGACCCTAGGGAAAAGGAAAGAGATTTCCTGGCGCTGCGAAGATGAACACCACGCCGCAATTCACAAGAAAGCCAGAAAAAAAAAGAAAGTTCAGAATAGGGAGGTAAAGAAATGGCGATGCGGTAGGGGTCGACAGAGGAGAAAAAAAGGAGGATTTATTGGCCGGACTCTCATTCCAAAAGCAGCACATCAACGCTGCGGCGATTGGAGGAGAAAAGGAGGACCGCGTCCCGCGCCTTTCCTCCCCATCGGGTGGCTCGTGCATCGTCGTAGTGGTCGCATGCGTCGAGCAGCAGTCCACAGAGTCCAGAATGCACAGCCAGATTCGCGGAGGCCTATCTCTCTTGGGCGGCCGGGCCCGCCGCCCTGCTTTCTTTGATAACGCGGGCGCCTCAGAGGCTGGTTCTCGTCTTCGGACCAGCCAGGCTGAGTGGGCGTTGGCGCTGCCCGAATTCATCTCCTTTCTCTCCCACCCCTTTTCCGCTGCTTCCGCCTTTTCCTTCCACTTCGAAGCTGCGATGAAAGAGAGAGTGGAGACTTCTGGGCAGCCAGCGGCCGTCGACGTCGTGTTTGTCGAACGAGATAGCCACTACGCTTCATAACGTTTTCTATGTCGAGGATAGGCGCCCTGCGGTGAAAAACGAGTTAGTTGGAGTTTTCATCCGTCTTTTCTTTCGTTCCTGTCTTTTCTTTCAGCCGTACCGACAAACATGGCGCGGATATTTTTATTAGCCCTGGTGTTCCTTCGAATGCGGAAACTCGTTTGTTCTTTAACGTGTATTTTTAGCCCGCGTGCGTGTATCCCCCTTTACTAATACGAGGCAAGCTGCAAGAGTAGTAAAAAAGGTGAAGAGATGGCAGGACGCACGCAAGCAGGCGCGTACTACTGCCGCCTCCATGTAAGGCACAGAAAAGGGAATAGTATCGCATGTTTTTTTTTTCTGAAGAGGAATGAATGAAAGAAGAAGCTTATCGGCGCAAACCTGCTCTTTTTCGAGTTTATAGACTGCAAAAGTCAATGCTCTGGATTTTTATGTACTTGAATATTCTTTTTCTTTCTTATTGAATTGTTTCTTATTGAATGTATCCTATGAATTGACTGTTCGCGTTCCCATTAGAGCTCTGTGTATTTTGATCACATTTTTCGGTATATTTTACCTAGCTGGGTTGCTCTGAGAGGGTGCTTTGCTCAGGGCGGGAGAGTCACTGTTTTTATTTATTTGTGCCGAGGCCATCAGGGTAACACCGAAAGCTTTCTTGATATATATGGCACCGCTGAAAGCAGTCAAGCTTTCATTTGCAAAAAGATAGCCAGCGATATGGACACTCCGCGCTCTTTAACTCCTTCTTGTCATTGCTTTCAGCGTTTTTTTTCCTCTAGTTCTCAACGTCCCACTCTCTGGTAAATTGGCTAGCCTGATTTGGTACGAGCGATAACTCCGCGGAATGAAAGAGAGAGGGTGTCAGTTTTTTGGGTTATTGTTTCTTTTTCTTGCATGATTAGTCTGGAGACAAATAGTACGATATGTCTTGCAGAGGTCATGAGAGGGTGCGTTAACATCTAATGCATTCTCGGTGAGATTTGCAGAACAGCGTTAGTTTGTAGCTTCCCGTCAACAACCCCCTCTAGACCATACCGTCATTTACACCGACACTGCACCCGCAACGACGGGTACAGTCTCATATATAATCGTCTCCCTCACCCCAACCATCCTCACGCTGACTTTGGGCCTATTCTGCTCCCCCTCTCCCCCCCCCCCCCCCCCCCTCACTACTCACTTCAAGTTCCACTCTATAAAAACTCCCAATGATCGGTGATCTGCAAGATGTTGTAAAGAGTACCCCCAAACCACGTGAACGCTACGTGTAATCTGATTCTAAAGGAGCTATCAGAGCAATTCAAACAGGATATTTTCCGTCTTCCCTTCTCGAAGAGCTGATGGATACACTGACTGAACTCTCCACCACCTCATTTTGAATTTGATGGGCTCCTGGTCACGGCGGGATTGCAGGTAACGAGGTGACAGATCAGCTTACTCTCGAAACTTTACACCGGACAGCTGTCATCCACTGGCCATACACGTTGTCCGGACTGAGGGCCCTTCAATATCAGAAACAAATCAACATATAGTACGACAACCTTCGAGAAAACAAACATACAATTCTATCACCGCACCCCTAACTATTCATTCATCCATTCGTCTCCAACAGCTAAGACATATCTTTACCTTCCTCGGGCGACACCTTCATGTCCTAACTACCCAAAACACTACGCCAACCTGTCCGACTGTCTCTTTGAATGCCCATCAGCAATACAATCACCTTGTTACCCCTACCCACTCTCTAGTTTTTGGAGTGATTGGCTCGCCTGAGGCCACTGGCCAGACTACCTGGCATTGCGCGGCAGCGCCGCTTCCAAATCAGCAGCTGACACAAAATTTACAAAATAAATTGTATCCCCCCTCTCTCTCTGTAAATGACACGAATAAACTTTGAGAAGCCACTCATTTCTGGCACTGCATGCATGTACCACCCATGATCCTCTTGATTTCGGTTGCTACCGGACAAACGTCAGCGTAGAATAAAACAGCCAAGGAGTAAATGATTACTGACAACAATAGTTGTTTGGAGTTGTTCACACTGTACCATTAAACCTAAAAACCACGAAAATTGTGACTGCGCTTAAATTCTGTCCTTCAGTAAAGGAAGTTATTTGTCGTGTCGAATTAAGACATTTACGTTCCTAGCCAAGCGAGAAAGATCATTGTGACAGCTGGTAGATTCAGTGTATTCCCGGTGTTCTTGATTAAGAAGGCATTCATTTATTCTCTTCTGACACGGCTGACAAAGTAGTTTGTTTCGCCATAGAATTCTTGAAGTTTTCATGCCGTGGTTTAATGTTAGTACATTTGATTATAGATTTGATCAACTTTTTCAGTACTTCTGCTGCAGCACCATTTGCAAATTGACTAGCCCGATTGAACTTTACCAAGTCTCCTACTGTTTCTCTAAGAGTACTGGTATTAAAAACAGAAATGTCAGATTGATCAATAAATGATTATAAAGCGAACGCTACTGTTAATATGTAAGCTGCCAACAACTCCTATTTAATTATATAACTTCGAACAACCAACAAACTTTGAAAGCAGCACAGTCTCTGCGGAACGTCTTCAAAGTCTTGGGAATTAAGGGTGGACCTCGCTCGAACTAATGCAAATGAACAAATATGCAGCTTGCAGCCTTCCGGGCTGCGTCATTGCCTGCAACGTCGACCACTTCATGTTATAAGGCGGGGCCCAAACTCAAACAAGGAACGTTCTTGCTTGCATATCAGCCGCGAGCTCTTTTCTCGATGGCGGTATTTTATCAGACCGCTTTCCCCAGGGACTGTGAGGTGGGCTTTCAGCGGGGGAAGGGTCGGCGCTGCCGAGAGCCAGTATTATTAAGTTATTCAAACACAAATGAATAGCCTGTGCTGTCAGCTCCTCTTAATGTCTGTGGCTCAAAGATGAGGGGAAATAATGGTGGCAACAAATCCCCAAGCTCCCCCTTCCTCTCATCATATCCCGGGAAGAAAAGGATGCATAAGAAAATTAAGCCGGTGGATTGAGCCGTAACAAAAAGAGCGGGATGCTTTTGCAAATTTGCTTGCGCGTGTCGTGAGTAATTGCGAAAGCAGCATATTAATTATTGCTATGAGTACGCATAACGAAATTTATTAGGAAATGAAATCAATATGTTGCTCATTAGCGTGATGTGCATACCAGTAGCGTGTCCGGACCGGAGTTGCCAGAATCCTATCCGGATTCAAGTATTATGCTCGTCTTTTATTTTTGCGTAAAACTTTGTCGCGTAGTCTTCGCAATGCTCGGTCATCATAATATGAAACATTAGCGACTACGAATAAGTTTACAAACATGTCATTTAGTCA
Source organism: Amblyomma americanum (assembly GCF_052857255.1). Taxonomy (NCBI): domain Eukaryota; kingdom Metazoa; phylum Arthropoda; class Arachnida; order Ixodida; family Ixodidae; genus Amblyomma; species Amblyomma americanum. The sequence continues at coordinate 63,204,841 of NC_135502.1, forward strand.
CTCAGAGTTCACTTAGGGGGGATGGGGAAATCCGCAATCGACGAGTTCAAATCTAAGAGTTATGCAATGTAGTCAATTGTCACGAAATTCTATGTGCAGCTGTCTTGAACCTGTGAATATATTTCACTAAATTTTTGCTTTAAACAGTGTCTTTCTTACGCAAAAACCCTAGAAATATCAGCTGGAAAGGTCTTCTAGAAGCTGGCCCGTTCCTTGAGAGACGCGAATCCTGTGCAGCATTATTCGCTCTTTCCAGGTAGAGAAGCATCGGCCAATCTGACGAATGTATCATTGGTCGATAAAAGAGCACCGCCTGTTTGTAATGGATTTTTGGAGAGCACTCTGCGAAACATTTTAAAACAATGTGGATTGGCAGAAATTATGTTATCACGTGCTATCACCTTGTCAGGAATTTTGTGTATTTTAAAGAACTGGACAGTTGAATTAAGACACCATCCCACATTCAGATTGGAACGCTAAATGCAAATATAGAGCAGGCGCAATTAGCGTGTTGCACGACTATAGTCGTCATAAATGCGTGCGCTAGTGCCAGTAAAACGATTTGATGTCCAGTGTGCGTCCTGTTTTTTACGCTAGTATTTATGTGCCATTATTCCAGGCATTAATTATCCAATCATTCTGATACTGAGTAGTCATTGGGTGAACCTCAAGCGGAGAAAGGAGGCCGGTGGAGCATCCGTCAATTATTATTATGTATATCAATGTAATACCGAACACTGATACTGCTGATGCCGTAGCAACCGGGCTCAAACCACTTCAGATCACAAAGAAGAGATAGTGGTCCAGGCCTGCACGTATTCCTTGATTTCAGAGTGAAAATAAACGCGTAAATAAGCGACGCTGTACGAGAAGGGAGAGGGAAGAGGCCTCCATAAAGGCCAAAAGGGGGCGCATCACGCGAACACTGGGCCCGTTAAAGCAGCGCGCGGGGTCAGCGACAGAAGCAGCGGCAACAGCAGCGGCTTCAGCAAGAGCAGCATCGGAGCGGAATTCATTTGCAGTCGGCATATTTGCATACGTCGGATTAGCCTGGCTGGCTGCCCGCTCGTGTCATCCTCATCCCCTCCTCACTCAGCTCGCTCGAAAAGGCACTCTGTCGTGCTGCAAGATGAGCTGGGCGGGTTTTAAGGAAAGAAAAGAACAGAGAGGGAGGACCGTTTGGGCCAAGAGACAAAGAAAAAGGGTAGATTATGGCGCGGATAAAATGAGGAAAGTTTTCACAAAGGCACGCATCACTAACATGCCGGCATAGCACGGAATAGAGGGCGAACGTCATTGCATATGTTTAGACATCGGTCTGCCGTGCTTGCACCCTTCATGTGTACGTGTCGGCTGGGCTAGGAGACTTTCTAATGATACGATTATTATCCGACTTCTGTGCCCTTTCTCCGCCTTCTCTGCTGGTCCGCTGCCCAGCTCCCGCGTTTCCCTTTATTAGCGGTTCGCCCTCTCAGTCCCGTCCTGCCTCATCTTTCCCTGCTTAGGCGCCGAAATTCCCCTTTGCCAGAGACGCCAAGCAGGGCCAAAAATTTAATTTAGCTCGTAAATAGCAGCCCTCCTCCGCGTCACCACTTGGGGTGTGAGTAAGATAAAGTTGGACTCCCCGGATGAAATAAAGTCGAGATGCAGGAAAGAAACGCGGCTCTGACGCACAAAGCCGGAAGCAAACGCCAGGGAAGGAAATATAAATAATGTTAAATCCGTGGAATGAAGCAAGGGCAGGGGATTGCTGAAGCTAACTTTTAAAGCGTCGTTTGTTAGAAAACTAAATCTAATAATTGGAAGAAAGGAAGGGGAGCAAGGAACGCGGGAGCGGGGATTGTTTTCGACTGTCGGGGGACGACCCCACGCTGCACGCGATCTCGGAATGTGTTTAACTGAGTCGTGCGCACCGAGCGTTCATTCAGCAAACAAACTAGCGCCCGGAAACGAGACGGGGTGCGCTTGGCGCCGAACACATGGGAGTCCTCGGCTTCGATGCGATTGCTCATGTGGGTCGTTCTAGGAAGCTTATGGATGACTCTGTTTTGCGATTAGGAGCCAACTCAAGCCGTGAACTGGTTTTTCTGCTATTGATTTCAGTACAACCAGCCTTTTAGTGTCCGTGCAGCAGTTGCAGCCGGTCTGAAGACCGTGAAAGAGCTACTGGATCGCTCTCTCTTAACTCCTTTAGGACAGCTGGTATGATTTGCGACGTTTTGTTCGAGCCCGGAAGGACAGGCAGTCAGGCCAAAAGTGCAACAGCGGTACGAAGGGCGTACAAAAATAAATAGCTGCCGCTTTTAGCCCTGCTAACCTTAAAATATTGTGTGAAAGCACAGTTTTTGGATCTGTTGCAGCAGGAGAGTACGGCCGCTTACGTGAAAGCGCGACTGAGGTATCCACTGGCCCAGGGAGCCAGTTCTGCGTGTCTTCAACTTTTTTTCATCTTCAGTGCTAGTTTGCTCAGTGTACGCCGGCAGCCTATGCTCCAGTCCACCGTTTCTGCAGCTGTGTTGTCAACGGCAACGCGCAATGCTCTCAAGCCGTGTATCTGCCACAACGTTGTCTACGCCAACGCATGCAGCGCACATCTCTCTGGCACTACCGCCACGTAGCTCAAAGCGCGAATATTAATTTGATGGTAGTATTAGTTGATAATAGAACATGACGTACAATGCACAGCTAGAGAGTGGTTCGCAGTTTAACAGGAGGCGTATTCGGTTGCGGCGATTGCTTCGTGCTCTCGCGCAGTGGCCAGCGAAGCTCATCTGTTCGCATCACCACAGAAGGTTCGCAACGGAAACAAATTCTCTCTTCAAAGCATGCGAAGTTCTAGTAGTTACGAAGATTTCAATGAAGGTTTCATCCTGCGGTATTTGCTAATTTCAAGACCTCTGGTGCCGCGTTTAAAGGCTCCTGTCATTGATAACTACATCAAGCTACTACGCTTTGCAATGGACCTATACTTCCGTTGTCCAGAGCAAGCAATTCGTATATTTAGTAAACAAAATCTGTTCCGAAATTTGGGAAACATACCCTGCCCCTAAAAGGACAACCTGCTCCCGTTTTTGCTCCTGTCTAAGCCTATTCGTGTTTAGAGTACTGTAGAGTAAACGAGAGACTATTAATAGTCAAGCAGTTTTTTGTACAATATTTTTTTTCTTTTACATTACTGACGAACAAACCGAGAGAATGGCCGTTATAACGCCAGCATTATTAATCTTTCGCGAATATTCTGCGCAACTCATATTATGAAGGGTCAAGAAAACTTCTCGAAATTTTCCACGCTGTTGCTATGGCAAATTGTTAGCGGCCTTACCTTTTGCTCGCAGCATTTTCTGTAAAGGACATGAACTGAGCCTTTCCAAGCACAGAGCCCCAAGCGATCAAGACCTAGCCAAATATTCCAGCCGGGACCCTATTTAAACGCCAGTCGCAACAGCTTGCGTACGGCGCTGAGCCCTTCTTCTTCGCTGCCCTAACAAAACGAGGGCCGGTTCCTCGTTGCAAAATACCGTGCGCACAGTGGCACTATAGCTCTCTTCGCGAAATGAAAGAAATGGTAGACTTGCGTCTTTTTGTGCTCACAGAGCCGGTGTATGTCAACGCCAGGTTCAAAAAAAAAAAAAATTCCTGCACCTTCCGTCGCCCTCTTCGATGTAAAAAGAAGTAGAGACATTTTCTGCTTTTCCTCACGTTCAGCTCGAGGCTAACATCGCATAATAACCCCAAAAGCTGTCGTCGTTTTGGCCACGTGGGGGCTTTTGAATGCCCTACCGCTTTTCCTCAACATTGCATAACGTCATGAAGTCAGTTTTCTTTAACTTGCTTGTGAAACCATTTCTTAAAGCAGCTTGGTGCACACCAGCAAGACTGTGGTGTTTTAGGGACAAAAAAAAGTATCATGCTTGAAGTTACGTACATCCGGCAACTATTTTCATTTTAGACTTTAAGCAAAGTTGACTTTGAAAGTCAGCTCCATCTTTTCGTGTTGGCTGCATCAAAGAGGTTTCCTTTGCCGCGAAGTGTAACTGCAGCGCGCAAGCTTGTCCTTTTTGAGCAGCCGCAGCCCCAGCGCGAGTGTAAGAGTGTTTCAAAGCGCGGATGTCTTACAGGTTTTCAACATCAAGATAGCGAGAATAAGAATTCTTTTTTTTACCTAGTGCTAGTGCCCGCGGCAAGGCATACTAACAGTGAACGAAGAGCGCGCCTGGTTGCAACAGGTGTTCCTTTCTAAAGCATCCAGATGATATAAAAAGGATTAGAAAGCCGAATAGGCCCTGACTGGGCCACCAATTTATGGCCGCTTTTTTTTTTATTTTGGAGCGTGAAGAAGAGCACTGCACTCCAGACACACACCGTGAAAGCGGCACCACCCCTGGCTTCTTTCAAGAGGTCTTGGAAGAGGAGTGGCGCCTATTTGAATGACTTCTTTCTCGCTCCAAAGCAAGAGGCGCTCGTTGGAGGCTGGTGCTGCAGCTGCGAGCGCCCTCAGTGATTAAAATGCAAATGCGGGCCTTTCAGCCTTCGCGGCATCCTCCTGCCGCCTTGCTTTCCTTGCTACTCTTCTCGTCCCCTATTCCCCGCCTTTCTTTCTTTCTCAGCTTTCTTTCGTTTCCTGCAGCCTTGCTGAAATCTATTTTTTTATTTGACTCGTTTCTCGTGCTGTCCGGTCACTGCACAACAAGGAAAATAATCTGGCGTTATTTCGTTTTAGATTTTTTTGTTCTTGCCTGACCTCTCGGTCCTTCACGCTTGAAATACTGAACTTCACCCCTTCTTTCATCAGTATTAATTTTCTCTCTCCGGGCATGATTAAGAAAGAGCAGAGGTTTTGTAGACATTACTGAAAGCCCTGCGGCCCCTGCTAGCCATTCTGCAGGCGAGGAGAACGCTAGGTCGCCGGCGTTCAAGAAATAAGCCGTTTTTTTTTCTTTATAATAAATCCTGAAAATTTTCCGTTGCTTCTGGCCAAGAGTAGAGCGAAACAGCGATGAGAAGGTTGTAAAGTACGCATAAAATGCGTCGACGAGGCACTCGTACTAGGGCGTCAATGTTTCAAGTCTTTTTCTAGATTACTGTCTTTTCACGCTGTTTTTGTGTGAACAACATTCGAGTCTGAAAACGGTATTTGAAAGAGCGTGTTCTCTGACCCATGGGGTATAAACGCTGTCGTCGTCTCTGTCGCCGTCTCGGCAATAGTGTCTCCTCTAAGCGTACACAGAGCGCACGAGAAAGCAACAACTTTTATGGTACACTTTGAGCTCCGTATTCATCGCCTCTCTTTCTTCTTTTGCGAAGCAGCCGAGCGTGTTTCGTCGTGAATGACTTCGCTTCGCGCGCGAAAAAGCCTCCGTTTTTAAAATTTCGCTCTGGGAAATGGAACATGGCTTACATTTAGAATTACATCGTGCTTTTGGGAGTGTTTTTTCTGGAGGAAAAACGGATGCGGATGCACTACGCAAGGTTTATTTTCAGCGAAAACGCTTAAAAATTATCGACATTAATATGCAATAACGTCGAGTTTAGCCGTGATTAGTAAAAAGTCGAGCAAATCATCTCGTGTACAGAACACGCATGCTTTTGTTTCCTTGCACTAAGAACTACTGAAATTTTTATGACGATTTCTATACTACCGTGTGCTCTGCACGATGTGAAAGGACGTGGATGCCTACCGAATTTGAAATTAACGCTGAAACCAAAGGCCTATAAATAATTAAATTTTACTTGTCTGCAATACATTAGTAGCGGAAAAACTGGCAAGGAAAAAGGTAAGCAAAAATCAGGGCCTGCCTGCTAACAGTTTAACAAAGCTTGACGTCAGATTTATTAGAGTGGAAAACAAAACTGTCTTTGTGCTGCGCTGGAGCAAATTGTTAGAATTATTTCACAGAAGGCTGATGCATGATTCTTTCTTTTTTGGAACAAAACTTATGAGAAAGGGACCGATAATTTCATGAAAACTATAAGATTTTTTTAATAACCATTTCGACAAAATTTGAACTGTGGCAACTACGAGTAGTATAGTTCTATTTCCATTAAGTAGGATTTATCGAAAGTAGTCGTGACAGGGCACGTCTAGGATGATGCTCCGTGGTGAGAATTTCCAAAGTTGTTATTATTCCGTATAGGCACAAACAGCACATGAAAGCTCTAGCAACGCCCAGCGGAGCAGCTTCCACGCTGTCTGTTTGTTTATGTAATTGAACGCTGCATGAAAGCCCGACTTCATGATCGGACGAGCAGACATGCGTGTTTCGTGGCAACAATAGCAACACGTTCTTGAAGGTAATCTCAGACAGTCTTCAGATATATGAGGCCCACCTGCAGAGCGGTGGAAAGAAGGGCATGTTCCAGAAATGCGGAAAAAGGGCAGAGTTTTTTTTTTCAATTTTCATACCACAGTAGTGCCATGCATCTCACAAAAGCTAGACGGAAGCAACTCATGGGCGGGAACACGAAGTCTGCCGAGGATCTAACGCAAAATGCGCTCCTGCCAAGATGAAGCGATGAGGAAAGAGAGAGTGCGCCCAGGGTATTGGGTATCCACTCCAATATTGCGTTCACCTGTTCTAGCCAGAGCACTCTTGACTACTCTGCATCTTTTCATCGCGCAAGCACCATACAAAAGGCGATTACATTTCTCAAGCATATTGAAAGCCGTCGGCAGCGAACAATACGAGAGAAAAAAAGATTATTCAAAAATAGCAAAGGGCAACAGAGGAGATTTTTTGGCCCTTGCGATGCAGAGTTTTGCGCATGAATAAAAAAAAATTTCTGCGGCATCTTCTAAAACAGGAAAGAAAGGAGTGAGCCAGAAGAAGAAGAACAGGTCGGGAAAGAGATGAAATAGTTGTGAAAGTCAGCGTGGCTGCAAAAAGTTTCCGTTCGCCTCTCAACGCGATGCTTTGTACGCCCTAGGGTTGGTACTGTAACCTGCCTTTGCGTGCGGAGCCTGTACTGTTTTGGCGACGGCACGAGAGAAAAAAAAAATGAACCCTTTTACCCGTTCTTCCCCAAGTTCCTTCTTCGCTTTGCTTACCCGGCGCCTTCGTATGTGAGAAGCCCGAAAGCGGTGCGGCGGGCTCTGAAAGCAATCTCGGCGGGTTCCGAGCAACGGCGCCGACATGGAAGGCGAGGCGACCAGGCGCGCGCCTCGGCGCCCGCTTGAAGGCTTCGCGCGCGGTGGCTTCGCCTCGCAGTCAGTGTGTAAAGGCGAGCAGGTCACAGCGGCAAGAGCTAAGTAACTTTCCGGATTTTCCGGGCGGCTGCGGCGTCAGCCACTCTGTCATGCACTCGACGCAGCGTTAGAGGGCGCCAGCATCGGTGATCGGGAGGCGTTATTAATCTGCGTCTCACTACCTTCGCCGCTTTTCTCACCTTCTGCGTGCAACAAAAAAAAAGTGTCATGGGCTCTCTTCTAAAGAAAGCATAGGGCTCACGCTATCGCCATCTAGCGATGACAGGCCACTTAGAATATCGGCGAAGTACAAGTTACAGCAAGGTAAACGATAACGGTAAAGTCAGCCTCTGAAGAGATGAATTGTGGGTCTGCTCTTGCCGGGCTTCGGTGAACGTAAATGGCGAGCTACTTATTGCGCGCCTGTTGAAAGGTTCCAAGAAGCGCGATGAAGTGAGTCGGGTGCAAGTTTAGCGATTCATTAGCAGGCCCCTCTGATCGATCACGTAATTGTTCGAGCCCTACGGGATCCTAATCAATCTTGCGATCAAAAAGGGTCAGGCGCAAAATAATCGTCTGGTAGCTTCCTTCCTTTCTCCGCATTCGACCCTGATGACGAGATGGGAGTTAAATTTCTCTCCTCCTTCACGGTATCTCTCCTCTCGCGTTGTTCATCCTTCATAATTTCTACTTTTTAATAGAAGATGAGAACGCTTTATCACACTGCTGTCAAGCATAATAATTTTAATCATTTATTTTTGTGCTTTTTTTAACAACGACACGAATAGACAAAATTAATGTGGCACCGACGAGGAGCCTCAGCTTTGAGGGCCTGCGCCAAACACGTTAAAAGAGAACAAAGCCGAAAATTCTGCAGATTACAAGATTTGTGCTAAAATTGGCCTTCCTCTTGCACGTTTTCCGGTGGAATCTGCACATCGAATTTGCTTAAAGCTTCATTTATCTTGTTCCCACAAAATGAAGGAAGTACCTTTATGATGCCTTTTGCGAAAATTGCCTGAATGTACTGTTAACTTGCTTAAATTCCATGTTAATTTTTTAGAAAGACGACTGGATTACTCAAATCAACGCCAAATCAGAGTTCGTTCCAGTTTTGATTTTAGCGGTATTAGTTGCTGTGAAACTCGCTAAAAAGTTATGCATAATTACTTTCTTTTTTTGTAAATCGCAGCCTCATTCAGATATACCGCAAAAGCGCCTCCTGCTGAGAGGTTGCCTCTAAACTCACAAGGCTGCTAAACATTTCGTTTTTACTGAGACGAGTTGCTTTCAAACTGAATTATTTGCCGTTTCGTTTTCATACTTTTCTATCAACACTTCGGAGCTCGTGTCAGTCTTCATGATATTGCCGCGAGAATTATCGCGGAAGCTTGAACCCCGGATTAGGATGAATTTTACTTCAGTTGCGAAGTTCCGGATGAAGTTACGTAGATTTCATCTGCAGCCATATGGCACAGTTCATGTTCGTGCTATTGAGTAATTACTTTCTTAATTGCAGCCGAAACGTGAAAAACACTAAAGCAGGTCATAGGAATCATCGCAGTTTAAAGAACATTGAAGCAGTTATTGCAAATTCCAGCATGTTAAAGTTTTGTATAAGGCTCCCTCAATCCGCAAGAGCCACGGCTTTTCAAGCGGGCTGAAGATTGCAGTGTGTGCACAAGTCTGTAAGGTTCAGAGATGCGCGTTGGAGGATCGAAAGAAAAAAAAAACGCGTGGAGTAGTGCTATTATCTTTGTAAAAGAGGAAGTTGGGCTAGTTGATGTGGGTGCAAGACTGAAAGAACATGTCATCTTTTTGTAGCGCATTATGTTCTTTCAACGCGTACAATTAAAGTGAGATTTCGGGAGGCTCGAAGGCACGAATTTAGGTTCCGCTCCTTTTAGTGCCGTGAGGCAACCACCTTCTTCTACTAAATCTTTCGCACAATCTGTTCTCTTTTATACTGCGAAATTTCAGGTATGTGTCATTCAGTTATACATATGCATTTCAATTCCTACATCCTGGTGTTCTGTGTGGGGGCATGATGCTTCTGTAGGTAGGGAGTTTATATTGTGTCGTTACTCTCAATAGAGTGGCTTAGTAGACCTCAGAGCAATTCACAAGCGATTCAAACTGCAGTGCGCAAATTTCTAACACCCACTGCATTAGCGCACGCGGTTTCGAAGAAGGTGCATGGCGTGTAACGCGCGGTCGGCGTCATAGCTTTGATTCCGACCGCCTTTCTTCGTCGGTACGGTGGCACGATGAAACGGGCACGGCGAGCTGTTTATTCCGCAACAGCCCCATCGATCTCAAGAGTGGCGGAAGGTAATAAGGGGAGGGGGGAGGGCGGGAGAGTGGAAAGCAAGTGGCCATCACGGGACCGTAATTACACGCGCCCAAGCAAATGCGTGCCAGCGACCGAAGCCTCTCCCCGGAAATCGCATTGCTAGCCGGCGGTTACTTGTCTCTGGGTCGACAAGACATACGACCGCAGGGCCCGGAATAGAGAGATGGGGGAAAGGACCTCGAGAAAGAGGAAGTGAGGTTGGATCAGGAGAGTTGCGCCGGAAAACCTTGCCGCTGAAGACGAACATCGCTGCCACCAGGGAAGTGGAATACCTTTCCCTTTTCTCCTCTTCCTCTCCTCCCATCCACCCCAATCGTTTCCGCACTCTGATTGGGGCAGAGCAGTGGTCGCGTTGATGCACGCAGGGAGCCGCAATAGAGTTTGAGCCTGGGGAGGTGCGGAAAGCCGTGGAGGTTTGTCTACGCCTCAGAGCGGACCCTCTTAGCCGACCCTGACAGTCTGGAAGCATTCCTTCATTTCCTGCGAGGTGTTCGGTTCCCCGGGATTTGACCTCAATCGGGAGGGCCAGGACAATGGTGCAGAGCCTTGAATTAACTGCACGTCATCACATCCAGTCTTTATCCACAGTAGCACATTGGTCACGATTTAATTCCCAGCGAACCCCAGGCTCTCACCTCTTAGGGGCTGCTTGCTTGAAATACTTGCTTCAAGCAAGCAGCTCGAAATGAAATACTCAAAGCTAATCATATAAAATACTTATACTAGCAAAATGCATAAAATATAACAAACTATACGAGAACACCATGTCCGAGTTACCCAGTATGTAGAGCCTGCGTAAGGAGAATTTAAAAACACAAAAAATCTGTACTAATTATGGCGTGTAACATGCAAATTACCAGGTCCCTGCTCTGCTTAGCAATATAGGAAGTATCATTGATTTCAGTTCCCGTATGTCTGACAGTTCCCTTTTTATGTGGTTATAAGAAAATGATTATGAAGATATCTTGCTGTATCATTCTTTGAATGTTGTTTTATATTTGTGTAATTCCAAAATTTCGTTCCTAGCACTACCTGGTTTCGTGTGATGTTCATTTTCATGAACGATGTGTGTGCAAATATCTGTTTATTACATATGCACTTTGTAATTGTAAACTTTTTTGTGCATATGGGTCCTGTTCGCTGTGACAGCTGGATGACGCAAGAGCCCTTGTCAGGATACGCCTTTAGCACTTTCTTTTTCTCTTTTTCTCCCGTATTGAAAAGATGAAAAAACTTTAAACTATATGGATGGCCTCGCTGGTATTTGAGTACAAATGTTCTTGTAAGTGTGCTTGTTCAGGTATATGTTGAACTCGATGGCGGGCGTTCGATAATTTCGCCTATGTTACAACCAACAGGCGCAACCTTGCTTTCGGTTCGTGTCAGTGCGATGCATGAAAATACGACGTAGCGAGCAAAGAGGAAGTTACTGCTGTTCCTTTCAGTCGTTCTCGTTTCACAATAAAAGACCCGTCACTGAAATTCCGCGCTCCTCATCACAGACCGCGAGACGAGGAAACTCGTCGTCCCTTAACTTGAGTGGTACATTGTTTCCAGCGATAGCGCAGCAGGATCAGAAACAACTACTTGTACTTAGGGCTTCTGGCTTCATAAAAAGAAAGAATGGTCAGTTTAGAATCTGATGGGCTCACCGCTTTTTTTTACACGATCGCTGGCGCTTACATTCATAGTCCTCCTTTCATTCTCTACCGATTAGTTAGGCGATTAGTTAGGTTAGCGGCGATCCTGCACTTCGACCTTTTCTCGTGGCCGCCCAGCGTGACCTTGTGACAGTGAATGGCAAGACCAATTTGTGTGTCACTTGTATGTAAAGAGATCGCACTGCGCAGCCTTGCCCTTGTCCACTCAATGGCCCCCCAAAATGCCCTTTCAATCATTTCCCATAAACGTCATGTCCTTCAGTCTCAACAAGGTATACTACAAACGGGACGATTGTTGGGCTAGTTGGTTCATCATACTGCAGCGAAACAGCGTGAAAACACGGGTACACTAAATTACTGCAAAGGTACACTACTCTTCTTCGATTTCGCCAATCACATTGTCATATATGAAAGCGAACGGCGGCTACCTTGGAAAGGTAGGACAGTGGATTTCGAAACGTTGGAAGTTGCTTCAAGCTTTAAAATTTTTTAATGACAATATTTATGGTTGTTGTAGAAATTAAAAAAAAAGATTACCTAAGTGTCGCCCACGCCTGCTGTTGGTTCTCTACCTCATACACTCGAACAACGGAGAGCTGGGTGACTCGGTGGCGACTCCATGTCATAGGGCAAGGAACGAGTATATAGTGCAATAAGCAGTAGACCTACTGCATGTCACAGTGTAGCCAAGAGGCGAAAGCAAGCATAGTTCATGACGCACCTTGATTCTCGCCGATGTTAAATCAAGATGGCGACGGTGCCGTCGTGCAGACGGCTGTGTAGTCAAGCTATACTGAAATTGTACTACGCTGATATCTTTCTTTAGTGTTATCGTCTCTTTCACAAATTAAAGTGTCACATTAATTGTAAGTTTAGTGCTTAACTTGTCTTTCATACTAGTGAGAAACTTAACTTTACATTTGGGACTCAGTGCTCAGTGATAACTCTTTTTCCATTCCCAAGTCATGAAGTTCGCACTCTGACTCTAAATTAGTTAGGGCACCTTCGATTCTGCGAAGAGCTGAGGCCAATTTTCTAACTCTTCCAAATTTCTTACAACGTTTCAATTCTTAGCGACCCTTCCTCACACAATTTCTTTCCTCTCAGGTGAACATTGCGTTATTTTGCATTAAATGAATCGCACACCGCCTTAGGTATTCTCGCAATTCTCTCTGCACCTCTGTTCTCACCGTTTCCAGGAATAGGCAATTTCTCAACGTTTTCTCAGGAGCTAAGGAAACAAGCTTGCGCGCTTGATCAAATAGTCGTCAGGGTTGCCCCGCCGATCGGTTAGCAACCCCGTTCAGGCGTGCGCGGCTGCAGCTGAGAACGGCAGAAATGGCCCAAGATGTGGTTGCTATCGCTTGGTTCACACAAACCATCAGGGACAAAAAAAAAAGATGAATAAATGTAAGCACGAGTTCGATGGAGTTTCTAGAGCCGCATATTGATTCTTTGATCAATTCGAGCGCCGCGCTCTCCAGCCGCGGGCCCATTCGTCATGGCAGCGAATGTCGCTGTTCAGTGCGCCGTCCCAGATGCGTCCATTATCCATCAGCGCCCGTCAAAGCGCGGCGTGTATTTGTGTGGTGCCGATATTAATAACTGTGCGCCCGTTGTGCACCCAAGGCGAGAGGCGTAGCACGAAAGTGCTTTCCTGGCACTTTGGGAAACTGTTTCGCTAGACTCTCCTTGATCCGCTTTGTACCACTACGGTTTTGCGCCAACCGCCATTGTTGTGAAGCAATACAGTCAGACACGTGTCAGGTTTAGTGGTTGCGTTTGAAAAGCGATGGCTTTCGCCTTGCAAGTGCATCAGCATCCATAAAGAGCCGGCAAGTGCGGCTTAGTCCGTAGGCAGTAGCGGGGATGGAAAATACAGCAGATTGGAAGAAGAGTTGTATATCGAGAATTCTTCAATTCCTTTCAGATCAGGATGTCCTTACGTCTATTACTGAAGCTTTCTTTTTTGAAATATCTCTAAGGAACGCGTGATGACAAGTGACATTTTTGCCACCCTCCCGCGAGCAGCGTTGCGCAGGCATGCAGGGCACCGCTCGATGCCTTTCCTTTGCCGTATGGACAGTGCTGAGCCTGTTCACGACAATACAGAGAAAATCATTAAAACATACGTTGTCATTTCTTTACGCTAGTAAAAAATATTTATTCGGCCTTACCACCTTAAAATTCATTTTTGAGCCGCATGATCATGCAGGTTGGCTTGCATATGACATCATGAAGCGAGGTGCACCACATGCGAATGTTTTATGAAAAAGCGCGAGGTATACAGAAAAGGTTTTTTTCGCTTGGCTTGTTTTAAAGCAAGCCACATTTACCATTTGAGTAAAAAAATTTGCTCCTTTCTGCAATTGTAGTCCCTTTACGGCCATGTACCAAAACAAAACAAAGCAATAAGAAACGCGGCTGATAACGCTCACTCTGGTTCGTTTAAATGATTCGTACAAGGTAGATTTAACTGTCAATGACTGACGCTAAATATATTTCAAAACTCTGTATTTCGTTCATTTCTAGTTTTATTATCAAGTCCGGCTCAATTCTTTTTGTCCTCAGCATCCAATCTTCTTTCTCTTTTCCCCCTAAGCTGTCTGTCGTTTGCACCAAATGCTTTTTCCTTGCTTATTGCTTCTCGCAGGTGCTTTCAAGTGCAACACTGCGTTTATCGCCGTGAAGTTTGCTATGAATTATTCAGTGTGGGGCTTATTTCTACTCATTCTGCGCTCAGAAGGTATTGTAACATGCCGCTAATAATGCGCAATTAATTATCGCTTCACTACACGACTCTAAGTGAAGCTTGAAGAAGGCTTGGACCTTCAAAAACTCGGCAATAAACGAAAAGAGGAATGATAAGGAGTGCGAAACACCTTAGTCACAGGTCATTAACGAGCCGCGGTTTTTCGTTCGTATATAGCGGCATTTTATATTTTCTGCAATTTTCGTTTCATGGAGCTCCCTAATGTGACGAATTTGAATAAGCTCAGGTGTTTTCAGGTACTATAGGACAGAAAAATAAGCAATCAAAACCAGTTTATTGCTTATTTTTTGGGCACGCTCACTTATTATTTTTGTTGTTCAAGAGCACGCGCGGAAATCAAAATACTCTGCCTTAATGTGGCAGCATTAGGCTACCTTTCATTATGACGAAAACAAATAGGCGTACTGCGAACCTATCGGCTGATACGCTAATGACCTGCTTATCGCGCTTCATTCGTTTCTGCTTACCCTCTGGCTGCGGAGAAGGAATCAAAAACAGAAACTCCATCTTGACGAGCCTGCAAATGAGCTTCAAACGCGGTGCGCCAATCTCTAGAAAACTATAGCCATGGAAAAATTTCTGACCAACCGTTATCGCCCTTGAATCGTATGCGCCTAGGGGTGATGAAAAGCACTACTTGGCCACCCAAGTAATTTTGTCTTTCCTTCTCCATCCGCGTATACCAACAGCATATCAAGTGGCATCGCGGAATTCTGTTGCCGGGGCAGACGACTTCTTTCGCCAGAATATCAGCGCGCTATTGAACAAGGACGTCATTAGTGCCAACGTGCAATAAATCGTCATAGCGAGGTGGCATGATGCTAGTTAACTAGATCACCTCTCTCATTTCAGAATGCGTGCTTCTTGACGGCGTACTGATATGCGATCCTAGAAATCGCATTTGTACTTATTGAAACAAGCGTGGAATATCAACATGTATACCAAACCATAGGCTTCTATTGGTGTTGTTAGCCTTACTTTGTTTCCGCTTACTACGTCAAGCATAGTTGAACTATGCCCAGATATCCTTTTCCCAGATATCCAGATATTGCAGTCCCAGAAATCATTTTCCTCATCAAATACTGTTCTTTCGCTTCGCTTATTTCTTTTTCGTGTATTTTATTTTCTCACACAATAATAAAGGTGCGAGCCGCTGTAGTAGCTACATCATATCATAGAGCATCTCAAAAGAATTTAGTCAAATACTTTAGCCCTTTCTATTAAGCCCCACACTATCAAGACACACAATGATCGCGCGCTGCTACATAGCTACAGCGGACGGGAGCCTATATCTTACGTGGCACTAAGTACAGTTTCTGGCCTAGACCTTTATTTCATAAAACCTGAACTGAACGTGTCTGACGGAACTGCTAATTACTCTCCGCTGCACACGCATGTCGCCCGTGCAGACAAAGCGCCACAGTACAGTAACTCAAAGGAGGCCCCGTATGCGGTTTCGTAGCATGGAACCTCTCACTGCATGTTTCTGAAGTAGTTTCTTCCTTACTCTCAATGAACTTCTTTAAAAAGAACACTTTCTTAATAATTATTTTTTTTAGATCGTCTGTCATGCGTGTGGGCGTTTCAGGTGCTATTCGTGAGTTTTCACAATACGAAATGACGACGGTTTTTAAGACGCATGCCAGATGAAGCACTGCCTTGAGAACATTACATGTATGCAAATATATAACAGATCGAATAGAACCTAGTTAAGCGTAGAGTAAGGAGCATGTCTGACGCGTCGAAAACACCGTGAGGGACGGAGATGCGATTCCGGACCGGAAAGGAAGCCGTAGCATTCAGCGCACCGCCGCGAGTGCTCGTATCTCGTGGATCTGGTTGGAGATTTTTTTTTCTTTTATTTGCTGCCGGTCTTGAGCGGCCAGCATTAGGCGCGGAGCATCGACGGTCACATCAGAGCGCTGAGAGCGAGATGCCCTGATGACGACGAGGACCGGGATGCTGTCTTTTGTCCCGGAATCTGCTCCCTCCTCTCCTCCGTTGGTCTCCTCCCTGACATGCCACTCCCCTCCTCACCATCTTCTCTCTTCCTCGCCTCTCCTCCTTTCCCTTTCTTCCTTCTCTTCCTCCACCCTTGCCTCCCTTCCACTTGGGGCCGGCGAGCGATTCACGAAAATTACGCAGATATTGATTTTGCAATCACGTAGCATTTCGCAATTGTCACTCGCGAGAGCTAATATATAGCGCCCGGGCTATCATGTGGGCCGCAAAGCTAACGGGCACCTTTTGCAGTTCTTTTGCGCCATTTTCTTTGCCCCGTGTCTTCTACGGCTCGAGCTTCTGCTTTTTTTTTTCTCGACGCAGAGCTCGCTTTGACCTTCGTGTATAAATATGAAGTCAGAAAACGCTCCGCTCTGTAACTACGCTGGTGTCGGTCGTTCGAGCCGCGAGGCAGATTGCCGCAGTACATTATCTATAGTACAGGCTTCTCCTTTACTGCATCTGCACCGTCGCTCCATTTGCTTTTCGAAAAAAGCTATAACACTGTACTTTTATACTCGTTTAAGAAGCGTGAATTTCGGTAGCCCTACTCGACATCGAAAAATGCGCCTGTGGCCATAGGAAGCAGCAGAACTTAGTTATCAGCAGTTTCAAAGCCCTCTTGAGCCACTGATTGCAGGAGAGTGGGATGTTTGTTCTTGCCTTAGAGAAGGCACTAAGAAAATCTAAAGGGTAAAAAATGGAGCAAGTTCTCCGTTCGGACAGCGCTCGTGTGAGAAGTGTGATATTTATTTGAAATCACGGCCACCTTTAATCATGAAACAATGATTAACGGAATTGTTTTTTGTAGGCATTTTCCCCAAGAAGCTAATGCTAAGTGTTGGCTAAAGTATCGAATGAAATCAAGCATCGGCAAAGACCGAAATCACTTTCTGGCTTGTACTTTTGTTAGGCCGTGCTAAATTCCCCGAAGAAGAGAAATATCCATATGGGAAGCTTCGAGTTGATTCCAGTTCGTATGATTCAAGTAGGTAATATATATACCAGAGATATTTGGTCTATAATATTGGGGCTACATTATTATTAACCAGGCAGTCTGGATTTGGCAAGTGAGTGAAGTTTTTTGTTCGCGTTTTTCTTGAAGCTTTTTGACATAATTAATTGAGCAAAACTAACGGTTGATAATAGCAGGTCGAAACTCTGAAAGCTTGGAGTGGTTGTGCAAAACACAAAAGACACGACAGATGTTTGGTGCCTTTTTGATTGATAGTATTGGGGATGACTGAGTATGCCATATGTCCCTTCGGTATAAAGAATGGTATTCTTGAAGTCGCAGTAATTTTTTTTAAATGTAGCGATGCTTTAATTTCGTATATATATTATAAAACCTGAGTACAAAATGAACTTTTCATGGTGAGCTCCTTGTCCTATCCACTTGCTCGTCGCGCCTTTACACACTTCCGTACATTTTAAAGCGAATTCCTGCCAATGGGTCCTAATAACCACCATAACGAAATTCATGGTATTTGCTACGGCTCTGCTATGTTAGCTGCCCCATCGAAAAGCTGAATATCCTCTGTGGCTGTGGCCAAGACTCAAACAGGCAGCTGCAGAAAACTGGAGTGGACACTGCCATTCTCGTTTAATTTCCCTCAGATTTTACCAGCGCCGACTTTGGGCTGTGAGCTAATTATCACTGCATTTCATGCCGTCCCCGAACAAGCTCGCTCACCGGTCTCTATTTCTACACCATCCTCCTAACAAAACATTTGTGCCACTCCTACTTAAAACGCCTCGAATACAAAAATCCTGATCAATAGCGCGGCGAGGCTACCACCGAAAGTTAGAATAGTCCAAAGATCCTGCCAGATAACGACACGAAGAATTGTACCGGCACAGCTGTATTGGTAGAAAATCAACCACGAATAATTTGTGTGCTGGCATAAGGTACGCGCGAGGGGCATCACCGACGCCGAATTTTTACAAACCTCTGTAGTCACGACACAGCACACAACATACAAGATTCCGATAGTGTTCAAGGACTAAGGGATGTGTCCAATCTCTCCTTACCAAGACCTTTCATCTCCAAATACATATCTCCTAATTTGTGTCTACGAGCAGGCGAAAAACATCAGTATTAACATACGAGAGGGCGGCATAACTGCATATCCTCTGCCGCTTTCAGGTCTCATTACCTTGTTCACTGCCCCGTTACTAACGTTCTGCAGTGAAGCTTGCAGCGAAGCCCGCCTGGGGTTATTAGCTTTTACTCACGATCTCTTTTATTGTAAGCAGCCATATGATGTATGCACGTCGCGCCTGTTTCTGATAAGTCGTGCCCTTCATTTCAGGCTACGCAGTCCAGGCCTATGCGACTTACCGTGCTCCGTTAACGACTCACAGTTGACATTTTTACCTGAGCAATAAACAGCTTCAGTGGAAACAAACCTGGAAACGCGTGAGCTGTGTAGCCAGTTTTAGTTAACGGAAGCAAGACCTTTATTTTCTCCCTAATCTCTTCGCGGGAAACGCACACCAGCATAGAGGCATTGAGCAGCTTTCCACAGCCCAGCGTCTCTGGGCGTCGTTTCTCCCCATGTGTAAATAACGCTGGAAAGCGGCAAGTGGGGAAACGAATTTTTTGTATCGGGAAATCTGTGGAGAAGCAACTTCCACGAAGCCACTAAAGGATGTTCCCGCAGAGAGCGAAGGGTGCCACTAAGATAGTCAAGAAAAAAGCTGGCGAAAGAACGGGCGAGGAATTCGTACCGCCTGAGTCAGCACTATTCAGCCTGAGCTGCGCCTCCAGATGCAGAAAAGAGGGCGCCACGAGGAGCGGGAAAGAAGTCGGGTTGTCGGGAACCAGCCGAGCGGCAGCTGGGAAAGGGAAGAAGCAGGGGCAATCTGAGGATGGAAAGAGAAAAGAGGGGAATGCCGGATCGCAGCGCGGGTTCATTCTCTTCAGCGCAGGTGTTAATTGCTGTCTGGGGGATCAGGCGCAGAAAAGGCTGCCGCGAAGCGGATGAGGCGCTAAGCCGGCGCTCTGGGTTCGCTTTGCCGAGGGAAGAAAATTCTTTTATCTCTCGTTTTACTTTGTTTTTCTCGGTGCTAGGTACGGCATTCATCCGTTCTTTTTTACTTAACTGTTTTTTTTTCACTCCATACGCTTATTTTCAGCTCGGAAGCCTTGTCTCTCATTTCTTAAGATTTACGTTCGTTCTTTCCTAAAGTGGGCGAGCCTGCGCCATCGTCTTCCGCAGAAGTGGAACATTAGGGGAACCATCCTAAGCGTTCAGTGAATTGTGCGCCCTCTTCTAGGGCAGGATTCGCCTCTCTGCGACTCCGAAAATAAAAATGGAAACAGAGGTACAAGGAGAAAGACCACTTGATGGTGCAATTCTAGCCGAAAATTGGCCACTGTTTTGTGTCGTAAGAGTTGTTTCGTGTCTGTGTTTGTGTGTGTCCACTTTCTCCAATAACCTCCATCTTCACATGTAGAGAGAAAAGTAAGCGGGCTGTATCTTTGTTAACGAGTAAGCTAGTGTAACTATTGCAGCGATAAATCACGAAAGGCACGAAACGACCATTTCTTCCGTTCGCTTATTTTTCAATATGAAAATATGCCTGGGCACCAAACTTACTGATTTACTCTTGAGATCAAATCAAACAGAACAGCAAGCAACTCCTGCCAAATGCGGAAGAAACATGTTTAATTTTTAATTCCATGACCCTGTTTAGCTCACGTCGCTTTTTGGTGCCGTAGGAAAATTAGAACCGTATGTATTAATTACGTAGTGTATCTACTTTTGAATAAAATATAAAAACTAGTATTGACTGTTTCTTAAAAACTGGCTCAAGTTTTATTGCTTCTTAGAATTTTTGTTCATTTTGCTTATTTGCAAAACAGTTATTTTCGAACACGCGTTCAGTAACGCGCCAAGGCAGCCACTACTACACTATTTGCGCTAATAGCTGTTGCTTGGAGCCGACAAATCAACTGACAAAAATGGTCTTACTGCCTTTCAAAGCAAAACAGAACGACAGCCTGTGTTCGTAGAGTTATGAATGTAAAATAATGTACTCTCCGTAAAGATATGTAAGCCATCCTCCTCGCATCTTATATTAATGCGGTAAAGCCTTTTCTCTTCTTTTCCCGTAAAATATTGTTTCTATTTCTTTTTTACGATTGTTTTTTATTTATTACAAAAAAAAATCAAACTATAGAATAGCGCAGGATATTATCTTCAGGAAAAAATGAAAATAGACCCAAACCAACATATTTACCAGCCTATTTTTGCACGGACCAGCTGCACCAAGTGGGAATCTCAGAGCTGCCAATGAATTTTTACCACTTTGGCAATTTTTTTTTCTAGCTTGCATTCAGTTCTAGGCACATGGGCACGCCTGAATTCTGCTTGAATCAATAACGTGCTGCAGTCGGAAAGCGACCCCTTGAACTCGGGCCCTGCGGCAACATCCTTCCTTAATCCTTCGCCAACGAAGCGGTGAGTGCAGTTAAATTCAGTCAATTGTTTAACCGCTCTGCTTATATCTGCATTATGTTGGTCACCAGTGTTGCGAAGGTAATAAGAAAGGCAGGACGTCTTCGATGTAGTTCCTAATGATGACACGTAACATTTTGGCCCTTATTTGCTCATGTACACAAAATACGCTGTGTACATCTGCGACGAAGACCGCTCAAGCCTCATTCCTGCTCCCAACCACGAGAGAAGGCCGCGAAGATGCAGTGAATAAAGACCGACTACACGCTGGTCGTTCGCAGTTCTCTCAAACCAAAGCGGCTTGACACACGAAAAAAAGAGTGAAACCACACAGAACTCTACAGTGACAGAAAAAGAGAGCTGAGAGTATGTGCGCATGCGAAGCGCACAGATTACGTGTACCGCTACAACTCGCATAGCAAGAGCCACAATCGGGCGGTCGAGGTCGCCAGCCTGGTGTGAAATTCACGCTTTGAGCCACAGGCGAAAGGCGTTTCGTGCTAGAACACCATTCGGCGCTGAAAAGCCCTCCCTCTGGGCGCTAAAGGTTCCCGGCTGTAGCCGCGCGTAAACGCTACGCCCATTGTGCTGTCTTTTGTCAAGAACCGCCATAAAGCGAGGGGTGGAACAAAGAAGCACACAAAACGTAAGAAACAAAGAGCATGAGAACGCCAGCCGACGAGTTATTTTCTTTCCTGTTGTTTTTGTTCTTTTCACTATTTTCTTGTGGAGGACAAAGGAAAGGGAAGCAGAGCGAAGAGCGTTAACTCGGAAAAGCGATCTTCGGGCTCGTGCTTCCCATGATGCTCTTGCACGGGCGGGAAAAATGCGAAAGGAACGCGTGCCGGGTTCTGCAAACTCGAAGAGTGGGGAGCCACTCGCCGAGGCCGTAGAGTTACGATACGGCCGGCAGAAAAGAAGTGAAAAAAAAAAAAGAACGGGGAGCGGATTGATGGTTCCGCGTGAAAGAAGAGAGAGTGAGCGCGGAGGGGTTCCAAGAGTGCTGATTGAAAGAAGGCAGGAGTGCTGAAGGCAAAAAGAAAGAAACTTCAATGGACTGGCGGCGGTCGCGGCGCACAATGAAATACCGCCGGTGGAAGCGACGGGGGTCGTCGGGGCGGCAACAAATCTCTTCCCGATCACTCAATCAGCCTGGCGCAGGCGCGACGTGAGGGGTTCGGGAACCCACAGTGAAACTAAGCAAAGAAACGCCCTGGCGTGCAAACATTGTGAGAGAAAAAGGAAGGAATTGAGAATGCATGCAGTAGAATAACATGAGTGCGCCAAAGAGGGAAAGCGTTTCCCAGAACGAAACAGTGATGTTCAAGTAGGCGGCGCAAACGAGGCCGTTTTAAAAACGCTGCTTCTACGAATACCAAGGTGGAAACAAGTGCTCAACAGAAGAAAAAAAAACACTTCTATTCCCCATGCATGTTCTCAGCATTCTTCATCCCGTGAAAGATATGTGCTTTGGTAATCAACACCCTTATCATACCTGCCAAACTCTTTGTTATCCGACTTTGTTCTGTTCCGACTGTCTCAGCTGCCCTGTCCGGTATGCACATCCACACGACTTTTGTCTTGTGTCAGCCTTTTCACTATCATCATCTCTTTACCTTCACCCCCGCAACCACCCCTCCCCTCGCCCCACCTTCCTCCTGAAGTGCCTGACTTCCGTCCACGCAGCTGGACGATCAGTTAAGCTTGGTAAATCATGCGCAAAAATTTACTAGCAGTTCATATCCACTCTTCAACGAAATGATTCTGTCCCTCTTTGTCTCGGCCAATCTGGTCACACGTATACAATACAAAGACGAAACTCTGCACGTATGTCTAATGCCTCGTGGAAAAAAAAAAGCGGTGACCAAAATTTGATTCATATTATAAATGGACAAGAAAAAAAGGTTGTGATTCTTGTCGTAGGGCAGTGGAACGTAACTTATCCTAAAGTTCTGAACGCCACGCCAGCGGCAGGGAAGTGCCTATAGAGAGCGTACTAGCACTATTGCACTATTTTTCTAAATCTTCCATGCTAGCTCAATAAAAGTCGACTCGCTGATTCTCAGCTACCGGACCTTAGACTAGTGCCGCACAGTTGTCTTCGACGCGTCCCTCGCATCCCTCGACTTTCCGCTGAGCTAGGCATACTTCATGCTCTTAGGTTTAGGGATATCTCGGGATCCAGTGTGTAGTAATCGTCTCATCTCCCTCCGGCGTCATGATGATCCGTGGACATAACGACCTTTTCAGGGGACTGTGGCGTATTTAGAAGGTCCAACTTGATTAAATTGCTGAGGCAGTTCTCAGTACTGTTCCTTTCCAGGCTCTTTTCCCTCTCTGAACTGATTCCTTCTTATGAGTACGCATCAACTATGCAACTAAAAATTGCTGCGTATGGTTCCCACGCATTCTAATCACAGTTCGTATGTTTGAGCGTGTCTTTCTTGATCCGCAATGCTGTGTCAATGCCGCATGCTCCTCATTCATTCTTTATGCGCCTCCTTCCTCTGCCCATCCTCAGCTTCCATTCCGACTTGCAGGGGACAAAAATGAAACAGTCTGTTTTAACAACCTCATATTTCCTTCTTTCTCTGGCCCCAATGCTTGATGGTTTTCTCGGTTTGGCACTTTGTCCCATCTCTCCAAGTTAGCATGAGTGGCAGCAGTATATATATGGCTTCGTCCGTGCTTAATCATACGTGACCAGGCTGCATGAGTACGTGCCTCTTCTCAGCTCTTCTACTCCGTTCAATTATCAGGCTAACTTTTTGTCATCAATCTAAGTTGAAACGAGGGCCTCACATCCTTAAACCCGCCGATATCCAACAATCTAGGCACAGAGACTGTTGTATCACCCACCACCAAGCGCGAATCGAAATAGTTACCGAGCCTAAAGAACACGGAGAAATGTGTCTATTCAGGCCGTAGGATGTATCATAAAAATTGTCCAAAACGCGCTATTTGCCGGTTCGGCGATAGAACTTTCCAGAAATGAAGAGGTGCTTCCCAAATCGCGAACTTTTTGGCGTTCGTTGCTTTATGGCGCTTCGTTCCTTTTCTTCTTGTTTTGCTGCCCTAATAAAGGCAAGGCAGTACGCTGAACAGGAAGCTAGTAAGAACAATCGAGCGGACGAATTGAAACGAGGCTTACAGGCAAATAAAGGGCACAGCCTCAAAGTTGCCGCCTGCAGGGAACTAGATGTCTTCGTATAGCATTGAACTTTCTCTTTACGGAGGGAAACAAATTTTAATCGGAAAGGAACAGGAAGACGACGACCAGAGAAAGATGGTTAGAGAATACAGAAGCAATGATTAGAGGGCAGTGAATCCCCTCGTTCTTGTCGGTGCAAGTAGGAATCGGCTCACCTCCAGAACGACACAAAAGGGATGTTTTGCTTTACCTGATGTTCTTTCAGAGCAGCTGCAAAGTCCCTGAGCGAAATAAATGTATTTATAATTAGGAGTAGCATGTAGCAGCAGATTTTTTCCTTATAGTGTGCAGCCTGCCTGTAATTGTGGCGTCACATTATAAGCTTTTAACGCTTCAACTTGAGCGCAGTTTTTTTTTACCCGTAATGTAAAGGCTTTAAAAATGTTGGTTCTTTTTAACAGTTTCACTTAGCGGAAATCTTTCAGTATCGATAAAAATCATGCAACAGCAAATAAAAGCACTCTATTTTGAAGCCCCAAGAGCGATTAAAAAACAGAAAGAACTCATTACTTTTTTTTTGGTTGTCACCAAAACTTGTCTTTGAAGCAGATAATGCGTAAGTGCCTCGCTGTTTTTGTTAATCCTCATAAGAGGAAGCACAACCATTAGAAATGAAAATGAAGTCGCACTATGAACTGCTCTGACTATGAACTGCTCGGCTGCGGAACGGAAGGATGGTGGGTTGAATCGCATCGCGCATAAAGATTTCTTTTCTTTTCGAGTTGAAGAGCATAACGCAGGAACGAACAGACACAAGCATGAGCCATTTTAAAGGCTTTCGCCTTAAAAAATATCGTGCTTGTATAAACGCAGTTGAAAATATTTTGTAACGTGTGACGGGTGCTAGCCAAATAAGTTAAGAATGTTATGCTTTCCTTTGCTTTAGGATCGTTTGTTACGAAGGGTTGAGCTTTAGAGAATTAGTTAAAAGATTAAATTCGCAAACACGGAAGATCATGAAAAAAGGGCAATGAAGTAAAGGTGCCGAAGAATAATAGTGCAAGATTAAAAACGGCATAAAAACTCTCACACTGCTATGCAGGTGCGGTGTGTATGTGTTGCTTGACTGACTGCAAACGAGTGAGTAAACACCTTATTCGCTTCGTGGAGCGGCAGGCGCGCGTGAATGGGCAGCAAAGACAAGCACCCAAAATGCGACGCTTTATTAGAGAGAGGTTAAAAGAGGTGGGGTATGCCTTCTCCAAGTATGACGCTGGAAACTCGTCCGCACGTGTACGGTTTGACTCGACTGTCGGGCTTGTTTTCTTCGTACGGCTATAGTACACACCAAAGCATTGTCTTCGTCAAAAAAAAAACTGCCTGAGCCTTACTCATGGGTCATACATTTTCGCTTGTTCTGGTTCACTAGCAACCAATCTTACTACAAGCGCACAGAGACTATACTCCTCATTCCTCCTGAGCTTTAGGAACTTCACTACATGGTTTCAAATCACAGCCCTTGACATGATAATTATGACAAAAGTTGTACGTCAAGTAGGTTCAACGCTTATCAATTTCAGTGCACAGCAGACTGAAACTCGCGGAGGCTTCAGAGAGACCTAAAAAAATAAATGAGTGCGAAGTCCGCTGCCGCAAGAAGCCTCGTCTTCATAGCAGTTGCCGGTAGCTTCGGTCGGCTCACTCCTGCAACAAACGCGTGCAGCTTGCTTCAAGTGCTTCAAGCCGCAAACAACGGGTGCAGAGATTTGAAAAAAATAGAAGTTCGTGACAGCGGCAGGAGAGTATTTACGCAAACAATGCCGCAGTCCTCACAAAATAAAAAAAATCGAAGTGCTGCTAAGTCGCTAATTATGTGAGGTCAGTTTAAGGAAACTTTTAAGCAAGTATGAAACTTGAGGACCGCAGAGCCAAGGCAGATGTCCACCCTGATGACAAAGGCCACGTTACTCGGGATATGTGCCGGCTTTGTTTTTCCTGCCTGTCGCATGATAGTTCATAGTTCTATAGTTCCCTAGTTTGTTACCGTGACACTGCTGTGACGGTAGTAGTCTGCTTCCAGGCTTCTGATATATAACAACGAGACGAAGAGTAAAAACATACCCTGCAGAGCAAACGATTCGATGCAAGTGATGACTTCGAGGGTAACCTTTGAGAGTTTAAAAGCTCCCGCTCTCCTAGAGGACGCGCAACATCGCACGTCCACAGAAAGTTTTGTGTCTGCTAAGAAAAACAGCTTCAGTAAAAGTTAGAGCCGGGCTAGTTGGTACACAAAGAAAGCATAAAACAGCGCTCCCTCGAGAAAAAAGGATGGAGACAGAACCGGCGCTGACTATCATCTGATGGTTTGTTCGAAAGAAACACACCCGCAGATATGCTCTTTTTTCGCAACCAGGAGCACATATCCTACGCCAAAAGAAACACTGATGCTTCAATCATGTGAATCAGGTTACATAAACTCGCAGTATATTATGCCAGATACAGGTAGGTTGAACATGTAGGGGGACAAATGATGAGGACTACATCATAATTATTGTAAACAAGGACACCTTTTGTTATTTTCGAAGTACACTTCTTCTGGGCGTACAATATTCAAAAACCCACGTTCTACTTGAGCACACAAATAACAGTAGTATTTGTTCTTTTGTGAAAACTGGTTATCTGTGTAATGTTGAAGATATTGCGCCACGGCCGTTCATGGAGCCTGGCATTTGGTTTCATGAGCTAATGACTCTTCCCGTTCCGGTAGGAAAAGACTGTGCGCTGCAAGAAAAAACTCCCCCTCCACATTTTTTCTTCTCTGGGAAAAAGAAACGCTGCAAGATATCGAGACTTTATGTTGCGCGTAATAGAACGGCGGTACTAATACCAAGCCTATACGGCTCTCAGTCACAACGAATGAAAGACGGAGAGGATCAGAAAAAAAAACCCTTTCTCCGAGTCCATGCAATTCAAGTAGGGGCCCGATACGCTTAATGAGCGCTGAGACCGTAAGCCATAAGCTGAGAAGCATAATAATATAGCTTTTTTTTTCTATGTAAGAAGCTTAAAAATATTTAGAGCCATATTGCTCCAGCGTGCTAGAAAAACCAACACGCATAATACTCGGCGTGTCTCCCTCTTTTTTTCAGTGCAACCGCTTTCGCAAATTAGTGTACGTTGTAGGGGCGAATGAATGTTTCCGAAGACACTGCTTAGCCGGCAATAAACTTAGCAAAACCTGTTCGCTAAACGCGTCTCCGGACACGCTAATCAGCGGCTTTCATTCAAGTTGAGCCGTTCTTGGCACAGACGAGTAAAATCGGGTGGAAGCAAGCCAGGTATAGAAACAAAAAGGTCTCAGTCTATACGGGGTTTCCTTCCCTTCTATCCGCCTCGCACAGCCGGCGAGCTGTGTCTAAGCACTGCTGCCGCGTGTCTGGGAAAATTATTTGAAACTGAAGCCCGCCTCAAGACACGCAGTCCGCCACACATCGGACTTCTCTTTCTTTCATAATAACACAGTCAAATCACTCTTTTTCTTCTTCTTTTTTCTATTTTCTATGTGGCCTCAAGTGGGAGAGTCCGCAGGAGCTCCTTTCTTGAGCCTCACCATGCAGAGTAGCCAAGAACGAGGAGAATAAGATGGTGGCGAGCGTACGTGGCCGCTGCAGAAAGTACCCTTGGCAGGGGCTCGAGTTTCGGCAGCGTTTTTTAATCCATCACGCTTCCCGTGGCGGCGGTCGCAGCTGCGACGTGCTCTGTTTTCCAGCGGGCCTTGCGGCGTCCGCAAGGGAGGTTTGCCGCCGTTGGTAGAGCTTCCGCTTCTGCCGCTGCTGTTGGATGTGCGCGGCCCGCGAGTCGGGCCCTGCTCTCTACGCTGTCTGGTTTGCTTCGCTCTTCGGGCGTCAAAATATGATTCTCAAAGACCAAGGCCGCAGATGGATGCGCAGCGTCAAAAGCTAAAAATAACAAGAAAAGAAGAAATGTTAGGGAGTTTTGAAGTTGCGAGGGGATAAAGTTTTGTAACCATTGAAAATTTGAAAGAAAAAAGTCTAGCATGTGCTAGCTGGGTTTCTCGGTTAGGGAAGCTGAAGGCCAGACTATTTTGTCGCGAGAAAGGTTTGGTACAAAGGAATTAACGGTTGGAAAGCCAATCTCTGCCACAAAGGCCATAGGGTGGTTGGCGAGAAGTCTGTAATGTCTAGGAGATGAGTTTGATGTCTACACGCAGCGCAAAAGGGCACAGTGTGGACACAGTCAGAATTTTAGGCTGGTATGATCAGAAAGACGAAAAAAAAAACAGTTACTACTGGGGCTAGTTGAAAATACATTCTTAAAGGTGTTGGTGAGTGCTATCAAAATACGGAAAGGGAAAAACACACAGGACGAAGCGCTTTCGAACAAAGGTTTATTCTCTGTAGAAATGTGACTATATACACATATTAACGTCATATCATTCACACAACATCTCCCACCGAATTAGGAATACAGCTAACAAGTACGGAGTCGAGGTGATTTTTTCAGCTCCCAATAAGCTCATTGGAATGTGCAGAAAGGTCAACGAGAACGAAGACCACAAAAAGAAGCCTGGGTGCAACGTAAAATACGAAATAACCTATGTAGGGTGTAACGAAAACGTAATTTATAGCATTCCGCTTAGCTGTCAACGCACCTACGTACGGCAAACGGGTAGGTGCCTGAACAAGAGGCTTAGGGAGCATGAAAAATTATGCGAACAAGTTGCAAAATCCGGGAATCTGGCACCAAATTGCGCACACTGCAAATGCACCCCGATGCTAAAAAACACTAAGGTAATAGGTCGGGCCAGAAACAGGCGGGAACGCGAAATTATCGAAGCTTACGCTATGCATGTCGCTCCACATAAGCAATGCGTCAGCTCCCCTTCGGTGATGTTAGGGAGAACTGAATTAACCTACCTCAAGAATAGTAACCTTCGGCCGTTGTAAGGGCACGTGTTGATGGTTTTTAAATATTTTTCATTTTTCTTTATTTTTTCTCTTTTTTCTTTCTTATTTTTTTTATTTTCTAATTATTTTTTTCAATTTTTTTTTTCATATCACTCTTGTAAGTGCCGTGAGTTCTTCCCTCTTCTGTGTATGATATGACGTTATTATGTGTATATAGTCATGCTTCTTCAGAGAATAAACAGTTGTTAGAAAGCGCTTCTTCCTGTTTGTTCATCCCTTTCCGTATTTTGATAGCGTTCGCCTATACATTCAAGAAGGAAAAGGAAGTCGTGAAGAACAGGAGGCTTTAATAGAGAATAAGATTCCTGGCTGGTCAAATGACATCACTCTAGAAGAAACAAAAAATATCGCGCAAATGCCTTTAACAACGCTAATGCTGCTGCACACCGAGAAAGCAATAAAGAAAACAGAATTAGAAAAACTACACAGAATATTTACTACGTATTTACTATACGTAGAAGACCACGATAAGCAAGCAGTGCCGCGGGACGGAGCGCTCACGCCAGGCCAGCTGCGGACACGCAAGAGACGATTTTGCTAAGGTACGAAACAGCGGATTAATGCTACACAGAAAACGACGAAGAGCGGGCAGTGCCGCGGGACGAAGCGCTCGCGCTACACACTAAACAAATTCTCACCCATAAGGGTGCAAATCAGCTGTCCCCAGACGAACACCCTTTTGGGTGCTAAAAAGGCTGCCGAGATCAGCACCCTTCAGAAAGGGTGCACAGCATGAAAGTTTAGAGGGCGTTCATCAGTCCAAGGCTTTTGCTTCATGGGTAGATCAAAGTGAAGCACCCTTCTAACATGCATTCGTAGAGGTGTTATGGAAACATAGTACCCTTTAATGAGGGTGCAATTATTACATCCTCTAAAGTATCATTAAGAGCACCCTTCCTTAAGTGTGCTGATCTCTGCATCCTTTTATAGCACCGAAAAATTCGAAAAGGGTGTTCGTCTGGGGACAGGTGATTTACACCCTAAAGGGTGAGAAATTGTTTAGCGTGTAGGCGAATTAGTGCTTACGCACTAATCTGACGGGTAACATCGTGAGCTGAAGAAGTCCTCCTGCATGGAACGAGCCTGCGACCGTTATGCAGGAAGCTAAGGCATGTAAGAAAGTGCGTTAGCGGTTTTCTTGAAAGTGTGCTATTTGGTAGGATTCAAAGCTTTCATACAATTTGCGGATAGCTCACCTAGAAGGTTGGCTTGCATCATGATTTCCCAAATAAATGCGGAACCGGGAGAAGAAAAAAAACCCTATCTGCGTCACGGAACGTATGCAAGAGCGACAGCAGTGCGTATCATACCGCAATTTGTGACTGTAATAGTCGTGATCTCAGATTCAGATAAAATTGAGGAAAAGGCCACACTGTCTTTAAACCGCCCGTGCGCTGGTCTCTGAAAGTGCAGCGCAAAGTTTGCAGCCTTCGGCGCACACGCACATTTCGACAAAGTAATGGTTGTCAACGGAAAGACTGCGATATCTGCGTGGAACGACCACTATGAAAATATATGAATTTTTGTTGTTGCTGTTGCTGTTCTTGTTGAAGGGAAGTTAGCGTGAAAACGGGACGCAGGAATCAAGAACAGAAAATCTGTCTGTGTGGTAGTCTGTTCATTCTTCCTGGTCTCGTTTTTGCGCTAAATTTAAATTAAAGGAAAGCCAACTAGCCCAACATCATGCGCCTAAGAACTTTTTCTTATGCTAGCATTTTACAGTATTATTTTCCGGCAGCAATCAATTTCTTCTGGTCGCAAAGGTACGCGACGAGATATCTCCTGATCGCAACTTATTTTGCTTACGCTTCTCGTCTACTCTACGTGTGAAATCGTGAACATCTTGTCGCTGTTATACTTCATATAGAAGTTATGTTGCAGGCATGTTATTGAGATTTTCTTAGTGTTCTGAAAAGGCTGTGGCGCACCCGTGATATTTCAAGATGAGATCTTTCCGACGCCGGTGAGAGCGGCTCGAGGTGGCGTCGCCCAGTGGGCGGACAGAAGAATGTCAGGGGTACCGCGCACTCCCGTGATGGTAGATACAGTTGCAGATATAGTTGTTGAGCACGAAATTTAAGGCCCTACTTGAATTTGCACATTCAAAGATCAAATTTAGAGAAATGTAGAAAAAGAACAACGGAGTAAACCCTGTTCGCAAATCATGGTCGAAGGAGCAAGCGATTGCGGTGCCACGAGCGGCAGTGACAGGTCCCTGCATGAACAAGCCCTTTCTGAAATGTCAATACATAGCCTGCGTCAGTTATGTTTGTAATGCGCAAAAGAACCGAGGATGAAGAAGGCCACACGTACACATGCACCTTGCTTTCCTTTTGCACAGTAGAAAGATTGCGTGCAAATGAGCCTACCAGCCCGACATGTTTTAAATTAAAGCTCCATCAAGTGCCGAGTGGTGGTAGTAATAAAATTTTATTTGTCTGCAAAATCAAGCGCCAAGGATGTCTTTGGCCTGGACCAGTGCCAATTGATCCTACAGTACCGATGACTCCAGCAAGTCACGAGAGTAGACTGGGGAAAATGAGGGTAATGAGGTGACTGAATGGTAGCGAGACAAAGGAAAAGGTAGTCATCCAGGTTAGCATAAAGGGAGGGACAGTTGGGACACCACGGCTCTAGATGGAAGACGTATACGGCGTGCACAAGTTTTGCAACAACGACCTATATTTTCGCGTTCTTGGAGGACATTTACAACGCTAACGTGCTTCACGGGCCCTTCACAATGTTTACAAGCGCCTTGATTATACCCACAGCATGCCCTATATTTTAAGTAGAAAGCTCCATGCGGTACCGGTCATGACTTCTCAATAAGCAGAAAGAAAAGTGCGCAATTCTAATGAGAGGAGCTGTAACATCTCCACCAGAGTAACGACACCGAATCAGGTGCAGAATATTGTTATGGAATCGAGCTCCCGTTAACGCTGACACCCAAATGTGATATACGAAATCTTAATACTAAAGCATAAGGCTCCCACTTCTGCACCTCCTTCTGCTTGTCAGCTGCTTTTGCCCATATTTCTCCTCCACCATTCTCTCGTGTCAAAACTTGGCGTTTTCTCGCTCTACCATTTCTCCTCAACTTTCGTCTCCTTCACACCTAAGCTTTCTGCCTTCGCTTGTAACGCTAGAGGTTGCCGCACCGTGTCCACTCTCAGTTTCTATTTTTGATGCAGCAGTCTGTGTATTCTTTATCCTCCTTTTTCCCGCGCTGCTTTCCTGGGGGCGAGACCTCACGCGCGCGCACAGGTCCAAACGAAGACTGACATGCCCCCCGGGCCCATTTATTTTTCAGTAGGAGATAGCTTGCGTCGCCGGCGTTGCCGTGCGTCGCCTTTTTCCTAATCTCGACGCAACTCGCCCTCGCCGCTGCCGACAGACAAAACAGAAACAGGGCGAGGCGCGGTGCACATAGCCGGACTGCCGTCTTGTGTTTAATGTGGCGCACAACGAGGAGAAAGAGGGCAAAAAAAGGAAGCAAATGCGAAATGAAAGAATTCTGGGTTGAATAGAAACATATATTCTTGTGAAATAAAAGAGACAGCAGCCCAGGGGGCGAAGTCCGCCCGCTACCTACCCTCGGGAGCTTGGCTGGAGCATGCACGGTTCCTTCTCCTCCTTTGAGCGCACACAGAGCGTCGAAAACAGTGAAAGAAAAGCGGTAGTTCTGCAGCGGAAAGACCGCTTGCAGCAAAGCTGGGTACAAGTGGTAAATATAACAAAAAGGCAGCGGGCTTTGGAGAAAAAGGAAGGTGGATGGTGAAAATAAAGGTTGGGCAACAGAAACAAAGCGGGGTTGCTCGTACCGTTCCCAGGTAAGCTGTGCGGCGGTTGTAACCTTAGCTGAATCCGCAGGTGAGATAGAAGGGGCGTTGACGAGCTAAAGAAAGCTCAGGGAACCCTCATATTGCTAGACATAAAAGACAAATGAGAACAGGAAAACAAAAGAGAAGGCAATCATTCGCTGTAAATAAAGCCTAGTTTCGCTTGAAAAAGAATCCGGTCTCCTGTGTATAATTAAAGCGAAAATTAGCTTGCGTGCGCAATGAATATGGTAGAAGTGCTGAAGCGTACTCAAGAAACAGACACTGTCTCAACGCGTCGACGTCGTTTCCGAAAATTTTCTTCCATCTTCTATGCACTTGTTTGGCTTTTCTTGGGTAATCAGAAAGCAAAATGCGTGATCTGAGGCCTACACGAAGGACGGCGTGGCCAAACTACGCATGACAAGATAAATGACAAGATATCTAAGCCAACAACATCCGATGGAGTGTGTTTGATAGCGCGGATACTGTGTGTAGGATTTCTGAAGCAGTGTGCAGTGCGGTACTAAACTATTACCCCGCTCGTAAAGCACGTACGCATGCACACGTATGTGTATGCGTGTGTGTGTGCCTGAGTGATGAAGACTGGTCCCGAGTCAAAATGTCGACAAACCTTGCTAGGTTAGCATAATTTCTTCTACTATATACAACCTATTCAACACATATTTTGCTTGGCATCAACCCCGAATGAAATTTCTGCGTTTTGCGTGAAACTTCTGATATTTTTTCTTGAAAACTTAAGACTGACTTTCTGATGGCTATCATCATTATAACCATCGTTGCTTGGACCACGGGATCATTCTATGTTCTTGCATGTCCCCTCCCCTCCCCCCCACCCCAAACTTCGTTTTTACTTTTTCCTTCGAAAATATGTTAATATATTTGTTTTGGGAAGCGCGTCCAAATTCCACCAGTTTTCTAACTTTTCTGGTCCTCTTTCTGTTCTGCGCTAATTTTCACTTGTATGCGGACGTAAAGGCCCACCCTTCGGCGGAAATCGGTGGAACACGTAGTGCGGGTAGTAGCTCGTTGATGTTTTATGAATTTAGTTTGTTGGCTAGTGACTTTTAGGAGAAAGGACGCTTCTGATGCTCTCCGCATTAGGCTCTGCCATTTATTTTATTCCTTTCAATTCCCTTCTTTTTTCATCTTATGAACGAACTATAAGCTCTATGGAAAGTTAGACTCGTGTTAATTTTGTACTGGCGAAAAGAACGGCGATGTAGGGTTCCATCTCGTGTCTACAGCACAGCGGAAAGGAAGAGAGGTAAGAGGTTTCTGCACTGTCCTCTGTAAGAGGAGGTCGCAAGAGGTTCGAGGAGGAGATAATGAGTCATTCGTTTGATAGTAAAGAACGTTGGGAGAAAGGAAGGGAGGCTGAAGGAAGCTGTGTTACAGCAATGCCTAATGTGGGTGCGCTGCTTTCAAATAATGGTGTTCGAGCTTCACCAGCGTCGCTAGAAAATTGAACTTCATGTTTTATCTGCTTAGAGCAGCTTTAGTAAGCCGTGGCATCAGCAGCAGTAAAAAAAAAAGAAAGAAAGAAACGAACAGACAGACAAGCTTTAAAAGGGAGTGAATGAGAAACTCAGACAACAAGAAAACCAGAAGGGCAGAAATGCGACGCGCCTCTTGCCTTTTGCTGCCTTGTACAGAGGAGAAATACGGCGCACGCCTCGCAGACAACACAAATATGGAAGATTGCTGGAAGGGTTGCGACGTCCATGATAAGAAGCAGGGCGCAGTTTCTCTCGCACTTCGCGTTTGGTGGCGTCGGGTTTATGTGAAAGAAATCAAGGACAAGGGAAGGAAGGCGCCTGCGGCAAGTCTATGGTGGCCGAGGCGTCTTTCGCTCTGCCATCTACGGCGCCGTCATGAACCGGCCGCCACGACCGTTGTTTTGTTTTTCTTGTTTTCCCTGTACAGAGTTCAAAACGGTTGGAGAGCGCTGCGTCCGTCTTGCAGTGAGTCATAAATCCAGAACCAGCACTTAATCCGGCACCGAGTGCATTAGCGTCGAATGGACGTAATTTGTTCTGGACATCACGTCCATGAAAAGACTACTGAGTTTGCGTTTAGTCTCAGTGCAGATGGAGATTTGTTTTATAAGACTTTTTTTACAGGCCATTTATTAGGACCATAAACCCAGTCCTTTGAATGTTCACTTGTCAGAAGAGTATTCTGGGTAAGTCTACACGAAATGATAGACGTTCAGACGAGACTTTTGATGAACTAACGTCTAGCCATGCTTGCATTAAAAGTTCCACATAAACGTTATCCCTACCCCCTCGCTCTCTTTTCTTCACGTCGTCTGTGAACGGTATTGCAAAGATTATTTGCAGGCAGTGCATATTCTTCGTATCAGCTCCTGCAAGTCAAGCAAGAAGACCCGCATGTATTCACGCGGCTCTTATCGCCAAACTTGCCTTTGCTTGCTGTCACAATGCGTCATTTTATGCTTTTTTTCTGCGGATACAGGGGGGATTTGAACTACTACTATGTAGTGTAAACGAATAAATTGCTTGAATAAATGGCAAGAAGAGCACGCTACATATTGGTACTCACCGTCCATGCACGCGCGTAATTTAATGATGAAGACACGTTGGTTAAAGTACTTGAGGTCCAGTTTTGGAGGTAAGCATATTCTGACTTAAAAAGAAGGTTAGGTATGCCAATGAGCTGAACTTAAAGCCAAAAAAAAACAAATCAGAAAGCAGAAAACACGAATTCGATAGCTGAGACACTAGCGGCGGTCGTTATGAAAGATGCCACAGTGTATTTCCTTCTTGCGTTTTTATGCTGTGCATGTGGGGGCGTACATCCCGCAGTTCATCAGATTTCTGTTTTAAACGCATCATTACAGAGGCGACGTACCCAAGCCCACGTTGACGATCTTCGTCAGATTTTGCTTACCCTCAAATATTGAGACACGCGCAATGAGTGACGTTACCACCAGGCCCGCAAATTGTCTAATTGTCTAAGAGCCCAAGCAGGAGTCAAGCACAGGCCATTTCTCGTGCACCAGTAATTAAGGCCGTACAGGGTATAGCCGCCCAAGACGCATCCCATCGTCTCGTCCTGCATCAGCACACCCCAAACTCCCACGCATCGCGACAGTAGGGGACAGAAAAGCTTCAAAGAGAAAATATACAGAGCGCTTTCCGCGGCCGCCCGACACAGAGACCACGCTTATGTCCGCTTCGGAGAAGACCGCCTTCAAAACAGCACGCCGCTGAAGTCATGCGGGCTCATGAGATGCCCTTTCAGCTACTTGGCTTACAGAGAAAGACAAAGCAAGACCTAAAAAGCCATTGGCCACGTGCCCCAAGCCCGTTCGTCTTGTCCCCGCCCAGTCACCACTGGGGAACATCAAGAAGATGGAAACCAAAAGGAAAGGCCTAGGAACCCACGAAAAGGAGGTCTGGCCCCTTTCGAAGCCCGGCGGCTCGTTCTAAATGTGCCGTGACGTGAGCGCCGTCTATGCGGGGGTGATGAATACACGGACATCGGTCCTGAATGTATAGCTGGAGCGAACGCTCTGCAGGCTTTTTGAGGGCGCCGCGAATAGTTGGAGGCCGAAATGTAGGAATGCCGAAAATGAAGAGCCTTGTGCGCTGCACAAAACGGACGGCGTGTGCGCTTTTAGCTCGAGTCTGTCGGAAAACATTGAGTGCGCTCGTTGGTGCGTTAAAGCAGCCAGTTGTATTCGGACACGATGCGTAACAGCCCACGTTACTGCTGGAGGCCAGCCTGCTTATCTTCAGTGCGCAGCTTTTCAAGGCGCCACAGCCCATATTTTAGCCCTATGGTCTTTCATGTTCTCTAAACGTTCAGAGAGGGTTTTTAGTATTTTGAGAGGCAGGAGGAATAATGCAGAGGCACATTTAATGCCGTAACGATAAAAACTAAGTCAGATTTCCATTAAAAAAATTTGATGCGTACCAGCAAG
Organism: Amblyomma americanum; assembly: GCF_052857255.1. Lineage (NCBI taxonomy): Eukaryota > Metazoa > Arthropoda > Arachnida > Ixodida > Ixodidae > Amblyomma > Amblyomma americanum. The sequence goes on from NC_135502.1 coordinate 63,241,202, forward strand.
CCTCACACGTGGGATCTGGAGCAGCGTGTTTATAGGTATCTAGTAGGCAACTTGCGGTTTCGGAAATGAATTCCCTTTCAAAGTCGTTAGTTCTATATCTGTTTTGGTGCTTTGAGAATTTCCCTAAAACTACTCAGTTATTGAAGCTGACTGCGACTGCCTGCGCTTGTCTCAGTAGTGACATTCCACAGCCGAGCTGGATTTCTGTGGCCGCTAGCAGGGAGAGTATGGGAAATAAGGAATCTGAAACATGAAAAAAAAAACGCTTACAGCTTGTCACGCTTCAGAGCGAGAATTTTGCAACGCTTCATTTACGCATCTGCGAGCCAGCTGCATTGCCCTGTTTCTAGGTCAAATGCAAATTTTGACTGTTACATGGTTCTCTTTCCTTTGAAAACGTAAGATGATGATGATGATTATTTTTATGGCGCAAGGGCATCTGAGGCCAAAGAGCGCCATGGCACAGGGTATTTTCGATTTCTCAAGGTGGGGTCAAAGACCCATTTCTCAAGCATTTCACCCTAAATAAGCCGAGCACCAGACCAGGGGAAAGCTTGTACTCATTGTATCACCGGTGGGTACCCGGCGGCACTGAGGATCGAACCCCGCACCTCCCGCATGCGAGGCGGACGCTCAACCACTCGGCCACCGCTGCGGTTTTGAAAACGTAAGGACGAATATTTAACGGCACAGGCTACTACGTCAAACTTGCATGAGTTTTTATGTTAAATTTACGCACTTCCGTGTTTATTGGCGCTTGAGAATAAACTGGAAATCCTTGCTGAAAAAAAATGGTTGATCCTATAGTTAGTATCTGAGTTTTATGTGGTCTTTTTGAACGGTGTGTACAATTGTCTTGCATGAAAGAGAAATTTTGTTCAGGATGACGACATAAAACCAGCGAAAGAATGTAGTTCACCGCATTGAAACTACCGATAAACGCTAAGTGCTGCGCATTTAACGACATAGATAACGACTGAAACTGTGTTCCATACATTTTTACTGCAAGATGCCTCTCCTAACAACCGTTTCTTTTTAAATCCACGCCACCAAACAAACTGCCTTTTATAGTCTTCAACCCATTATGTACCGGTTCCATTAAATAAGCAGAATATTTCATTTTTAGTACCGCAACATTTGCAATGGAAATTTTGTGATCCGACCTTATTAGCGTTGTACTGCATTGTATTGCGTTGTATTGACGTTATTGGCACTTATTGGTGTTGTACTGCAGTTTTCATTGAACAGTTCTTCGACTTGTAGTTAACCTAACACTGAAATATTGTTTCGTGATTTCCATGGGTCAGTTTACATTTTTTGATGTAATATTTTAATTAGAGCGAAAGTAGCTTTACATTGCAAACCGTATTCATATTGTTACGTGCTTTGCACGCACGGGGGGTTTATTCAAAGAGGGGACCGGTCGAAGCAGGATGGAAGCAGGAAGCCTAGCAGCGTCCTTTAGCTCTCTCTTTTTCTTCCTCTTTCTCCGCGGGTCAGTCCTTCATCTTCTGCTTCTTCCGTCGAGGTTCTGTGGAAGCACGTTACATTTCCCTCCTCGCAGACGATGCCCGTCGGGCGAGTTAAACAGACCGTCTGGGATGGAATCGCTTGAGGCGGGCTACATGCACCACCTGAGATTGGCGTGACCGTCGACCACTAGCAGTTAGTCGTGCTATAACGTAATTAACGTCACTTATGCACTCCAACACAACAAATGGTCCAGTGTAGTGGGATAGCAGTTTCTGACACAGACCACGCTTGCGTAGAGGGGTCCACAACCACACAATGTCACCAGGAACATAAGAAACTTCTTGGTGTTGGACGTCGTAGCGGTTCTTGGAACGCTCTTGCGAAGATAAAATTCGAACGCGGGCAAGCTGGCGAGCTTCTTCAGCTCTGCAGAGTGTGGTCGCAAGAGAAGGTTCATCGTGGATGAAAAATGGTAGCATGGTGTCAAGGCCGCAGCGAGGCGAGCGAGCATAGAGCAGGTAAAAGGGGCTGTAGCCAGTTGTCTCATGTTGCGCGGTGTTGTACGCATGAGTGATGAACGGGAGTACGCCATCCCAGTCCTTATGATCTGCAGCGACGTACATGGCAAGCATGGTGGTGAGCGTACGATTAGTGCGTTCTACCACACCGTTCGTTTGGGGATGATATGGCGTGGAGTGGCGAAAACTGCAGCTGCTGAGGCGGAGAAGTTCTTCAACAACGTCCGCTGTAAATTGACGTCCACGGTCGCTAATGAGAACTGCAGGAGGGCCGTGCCGAAGAATGACGAATCGAAGTAAGAAGTTAGATACTTCAGACGCAGTAGCAACTGGTATCGCGGCTGTCTCACAATAACGGGTTAAGTGGTCTACGCACACAAGAATCCATCGATTTCCTTTAGAGGATCGTGGGAAAGGTCCAAGGAGGTCAATGCCAACTTGCTCAAACGGGGCTGTTGGAGGTGTGATTGGCCGCAATTTGCCCGGTGGACTTGAAGTCGGCAGCTTAAAGCGCTGGCATTGCACACAGCTGGCTACATAGTGCTGGATGGTTGAACGCATGTTAGGCCAGTAAAATCGTTGTTGTGTGCGGTGGAGTGTGCGTGTCACTCCCAAGTGCCCAGACGTGGCGTCGTCGTGCATCATTTCAAGAACTGTGATGCGTAGGCTTTCGGGTACGACAAGAAGCATGCGTGCTCCTCCAGAAGCGAAATTCTTCTTATAAAGCAAACCGTCGCGAATGCAAAAAGTATTCTTTACAGAATCTTGAGCGGCATCAAACAAAGAGGTTAATGTTTGGTCCTTGCGTTGCTCAGTTCGAAAAACTTGAAGATCGGGGAAGGCTTGTGAAAGTGACGACAAGTATTCATCAAAGTTGTCTGCGTCGTCCTCAGTCGTTAGAAGCGGCAAACGGGAAAGACAATCGGCATCTGAGTGTTTACGGCCGCTTTTATGCACAACAGTGAAATTAAATTCTTGTAGGCGCAAAGCCCATCGAGCAAGCCGGCCACAGGGGTCACGAAGACTCACTAACCAGCAAAGCGAGTGGTGGTCGGTCACGACGGTGAAAGCATTCCCGTACAGATAGGAGCGGAAGCGCTGTACAGCGAAAACAACGGCGAGACATTCTTGCTCAGTAACCGTGTAATTTCTTTCGCTCTTACTCAACGAACGGCTGGCATATGCTACCACGTGCTGATCGTGACCATGGCGTTGTATAAGTACAGCGCCGATACCGATACCATTTGCATCAGTGTGCACTTCAATTGGTGCAGATGGGCAGAAGTGGCGTAGGATGGGGCCCGAGGTCAAAAGAAATTTCAGATGCCGGAAAGCTGCGTCACATTCGCTGGTCCAATTGAACGGTGCATCTTTATGCAGCAAACACGTGAGTGGGTAAGCGATGTCCGCAAACCTAGCTATAAAGCGTCGAAAGTACGAGCAGAGCCCTAAAAAACTCTGCAGCTCTTTCACTGATTGAGGCACCGTAAAACTTTTGACAGCTTCAATTTTCTTTGGATCTGGTCGAACACCTTCTTTATCAACTAAATGACCAAGAACAATTGTTTCACGGTTCCCAAAATGACATTTCTTTGAATTGAGGATAAGGCCAGCTCGTTCCATGCAATCAAGCACAATATCCAGACGGCGGTTGTGCTCACTAAACGTTTTGCCAAAAATTACAACGTCGTCCAGATAACATAAACAAATTTGCCACTTGAGGCCACGCAGGATTGTATCCATGAACCGCTCGAATGTTGCAGGTGCATTACATAATCCGAAAGGCATAACGTTGAACTCGTAAAGTTACAATATAATGTTATTCTTCGTTAACAGATTATCCTCTTCGTTAATCCTGTGCATAAGTTGCTCAATACTGCGCTAAAAATTGCTTACACACTTATATTAACAACATTTTATTGTATTAATTTCCTCTACCGCGGTCTCTTTTGCCTGTCACCGGCTCCGTGACTTCATCAAGCTGTCCATGCGAGATATTCTCAGAGAGTCCGTATGCACACGTTTCGCTCGTTTACCACCAAGAATTAAAGCGAATGTTTCGTGGATAGCTTCAAAATAAATCCATAAAGTTTATGACTACTCCTGGCTGTTGTTTGCCTTCCCGCGAACTAATAAATCCAGTTTTTACATAGGTGTTGAGGAGTACACATGAATTCCAACATAATTATCCACGAACGGCTGAGTTCGTTGGAAAAAGGAAGGAGGAAGACCTTGATAAAAGAAATAAAGCTGCAATGGCCTGCGTAGAGGCGGCAGAAATGCGGCAGCCAACCTTCGTGACGTGACCCTGTGCCATTGCTGTCCTCCTATGGACGAAAACAAGTCTCACGATAACCTGGTTACTTTTGGAAAAGAGGGCACTTAGGTCATCGATTCAGGCAGAAATAGTTACAATCGTTAGTGTTGTTTGATCCTTGAGCGTTATAAGCGTCTTGCACTCCTTCCGGAACTGTAAGAGAAAGATATGTGCGTGGTTCATTGAGTCGGAGCCGCAGCAGGAATGTGCTTCATCACGCAATGGAATTAAATATATTACAAATGAGTGAATATGGTTTTTAGAATATGGTTTTACATTTCTACATGCTTCCGCCGACTTACTTTCGCGCAAAAGCTTTCGTAAGTCTATAGAGAAGCAAACAGCATGCGCAAACTCGAAGGTACCTCAGTGGATTGTTGAAATAAACGCATGTTCAGGAATCGCTTTCTTTTCAGGAAGCGCGGTTGATTTCTTGATTTCTTTATACCTTCAATCTATGAACTCACAGGAAATGAAGAACTTTTTACCTCAACATTATGCTAGATAATGCAACCTATATTGAAAGCCAGCATAATTTTTTTAAACTTCAAAAATTACAGAAATCAGCATGTCACCAATTAACAAAGAGTAGCACTTGGTCTTAATTTGAGCAGATAGTCCCATTTGTGAGAAAGACTAAACAGAAAACCTCACACCAACTCGAAGGTTCAGAGGCAGCAGAAAAGCTTTCATCCCTAGAAAGCCTTGATTTTTCTCCCGCAAAAGTTGTGGCAATCAGAAGAACAAGAAACTGCTGGACGCCGGCCGGAAGACGCACATTTCCGTCCATTTTCCTTCCCACTGTACGCTCTGAGTGACACCAAATATTTGACCGCAAAGTGCTTGTTACGGGAACAGAGCGACAATGAACTTCCTATGCTAGCTCCATTTAGTAAATAGTATAGGGCATATAAACGGTAGGTCGCCATTTCACCATACTGAGCGTTAAGGGGTCTAATTGTTCACTACCTCGCGCAAAACATACAAAAACGAGGATACAAGTATCTTTAGTTTATATTGGAATGAAGATGAACCAGCCCCGAAGCCAACGATGACGAAGCGCTCGCGCCGCCGGTTGGATGCTCGTGCTGGATGGAACACTGCCGCTTGTGTCTGGTCTCTCGGCTCTCTGCCTCGTAGTTTGCCTGTGCCAAGGTCTTCGTAGCCGGCGCTTCCATCGTGCCAATAAACCGCTCTACATTTGGTGGAGGTTGCTGTGTTCCCCTTTTCACCATCACCGTGGACCTTCGCAGCCGCACCATCCCGATGTCCACTACCAAGGCCAGTCAACAGCCCGCCGCCACGTCGCAGCCAGTCATCTGCTCCGGTGCCATCCGGCAGCGCGACCCCGCTGTCTTCAGCGGCCATAGCGACCAGGACGTGGAAGATTGGCTGGAATCATACGAACGGATGAGCAGCCACAACAACTGGGACGACCGCGTCAAGCTTACCAACGTCATCTTCTACCTCAGCGATGTCGCGAACCACTGGTTCCCAAACCACGAGGCCGACATTCCCACTTGGGCCGTTCTAAAGAGCACCCTTGCGGAGGTTTTCGGCCGTCCTGCAGTGCGGAAACTGCGCGACGGTCTTTTGACCTTCGCGACGGTCTTCTGTACCGGCGCAACTATCGTCCAGATGGCCGCAAGTGGCTTCTCGTGATTCCCCGACATCTCCGCACTGAGATTTGTGAGCACCATCATGCCGATCCTCAGAGCGCTCACGCTGGCTCGCTGAAAACGTACGAGCGACTACGCCAGAGGTACTATTGGCGGGGCATGTACAACTTCGTTCGTCGCTACGTTCGCTCCTGCACGGCCTGTCAGCAGCGGAAGTCGACACCTCGCCCTTCGACTGCCCCGTTACAGCCAATACCGTGTCCGGCTCGCCCTTTTGATCGTGTGGGCATCGACCTATATGGGCCACTTCCCTTCACGACCGCTGGGAATCGCTGGATCATAGTCGCCGTGGACCACCTCACTCGGTATGCTGAGACCGCTGCCCTACCTGCGGCTACTGCTCGCGATGTAGCCTTCTTCCTTCTTCATCACTTTGTCCGGCCTCACGGCGCTCCTCGCGAACTTCTCAGTGACCGCGGCCGTGTTTTCTTGTCTGAAGTTCTTCACGAGCTTCTCGCTGCGTGCCACACAGTCCACCGCGCCACTACTGCTTACCACCCTCAAACCAACGGCCTCACCGAACGCTTCAACCGTACTCTTGGGGACATGATCGCCATGTACATTCACTCCGACAGCTCCAATTGGGATCAGGTTCTTCCGTTCGTCACCTATGCATATAACACCGCCTCTCAAGCAACCACTGGCTTTTCCCCATTCTTTTTTTTATTCGGACGCGAACGTTCTTGTATGTTGGATACAATCCTTCCCTACAACCCCGACAGATCGGAATATGCTTCCCTCTCTGACATCACCCGCCATGCTGAGCAGTGCCGCCAGTTGGCTCGCTCCTTCACCGCCGAACGTCAAGGTCTCCGTACCCATGCTTCCGATCAAGACACGCCCGCGGTTCACTTCTCCACTGGCTCACTGGTCTGGCTCTCTGTTCTGAATACGTCCAAATTTTCGGCCAAGCACATCGGCCCTTACCGCATCTTGGAGCGTCCGTCACCGGTCAACTACATTATCGAACCGGTGACACCTTCTTCGGACCATCGCCGCCGTGGCCGCGACGTCGTTCACGTCAGCCGCTTGAAGCCGTATTATAGCCCCCTCGTAGTCTCCTCTCCTTGAGTCGCCAAGATGGCTCCCTCTTTCCGCCGGGACACTTGGAATGATGAAGATGGACCAGCCCCGAAGCCAACGACGACGAAGCGCTCGCGCCGCCGGTTGGATGCTCGTGCTGGATGGAACACTGCCGCTTGTGTCTGGTCTTTCGGCTCTCTGCCTCGTAGATTGCCTGTGCCAAGGTCTTCGTAGCCGGCGCTTCCATCGTGCCAATAAACCGCTCTACAATATGTTCACTTGCAAAATAATATCGCGCCCCCATAGCATTACAAAAACCGCGCTTGCCAACGCATTTTCCATATTCATGAAGAGTCACAGAAATTGGAGGAGACAGATTGGCTCCGCCTTAAGGGCGTGACAGGATGGAGTTAATGGGTTGTTACCATTTTAACCGGAATCTGTCATTCTTTACACCACTGGCATATATGCGTGGGAGTCCTCATACCACTCCTGGCGCCTTGATAGAGCGGTTAAGCGATGCCACTCACCTGCGATGACAGTTTCTGCCACCGATGGGGCTTGTGAGACCCAGTATTGTCTTCCCAAAAAACTACTCGCGACCAATCATTAATTTAACTGCCATATGCCACGGTGAGCAGATCGCTCACAATGCGGTGGGCAGGTGACGACGACGCCACAAGGTCCCGTGACCTAGGTACCTCACCTGCCATCTAGGTTGATCCTCTGGGGATTTTTTCGTGGACCTTTCACTCGCGGTCAACGATACCGACGACGACCCTGGCTTTTCTGCGACATGGGCTCTTTAATGCTATCCAGTTAAAACATACATTAGAGGAAAACTTATATTCTCGCCTTTTTTTTCCTTGTTTTCGTTCTTCATTAAGGTAAAGCACTGCAGAAGGTAACCCGCTTCCAGTAAAACAACCGAACGTCTCAGCCGGAGCAAAGCTGTATGAGCAGAGGAAGGGTCTTTATTAAATTTTCCTCTACATTTCGCGTATTCATATACTAAGTACTTGAATCCGTGTGCACCGCTATATTATTTCTCTGCGTGCAAAAAAATAGATAAAGTGCTTATTTCAGTGGCACCGAAGCACATTTTTTTGCAGTGTGTGTCAGCATTAACATCTATGAAATTCAGGCGAAAATAACATAAGAATTCTTGACGCTCAGTCCGCATATTACATATTTACATTGCCTGGGGATAAAAGGTTGAGTTCTCAGAAAGAATTGTAGTTAAGTGTATGGCGTTAGAACGCGAAAAGAACGTGACTTCGCATGCATTTTTCTGAGAGGACGGTGACAGGAGTTTGACACATATGTTTGAAGTTTCATGGTTTCTTTCGTTCGTGTTTTGATTCGAAAACACGAAATATATCAGATGTTCCACCTTGTCTGTTTCTTAAATGAGCATAACATGGTTACGAATACGAAATGAACGGTTCCTTTTGTTGCAAACTTTCTTCGTTATAATTTAGGCGTAGCCAACTCAATAAAGGAGCCTCCTATACATCTAGGAGACTGGGTGTCTATAAGCCAAGAAATATAGGCAATAATGTTAAGCTGGCTTACTCTCGTAATAACACTATCTGCCGGGTTAGTTGGTTGCTATTCATATGTATCAGCAGCGCGAACACAAAACCAGGAAAAAAAGGAGAAAATAGTACGGAGCGCTGAACTTCCAACTTTTATTTGAACAAAAACTGAACCCGCACTTATATACAGAACCTGCCCGCCCATTTCCGGGCATGTCAAAGCAAAAGGAAAAGCATTCCTCATTTTAAGAACGCAACCGTCTTGAAAAAAACACAGAACCAGCTAACGCGCGAAATCATTTAAGCAGCCCACATCTCTGGGCTTAAGGAAGGTTGCATAGGCACCCCATCTATCTCATCATCTCAAAAGGAAATCACCTTTCTTTCTGGTTTTATCTGATTTTACCTGGTTCTTAGAGACACACTTCACATGTTGCATTTTCATTCTAACCGTGTTAAATTTTGGCGCTCATGCTTCGTTTCGCTAATCTATTTAACGTCTTCTCGCCTTCTCATGTTTTTAGCAAAATTCGCGCCATCAACTCTGTTTCTTCATTTTTTTCGCCTTTTTTGTCACTCGCGCACACTCAACCCTGTTTTTCCAGTCTTTTTACACATGTAATTTGTGCTTCATATCTTAGAGCTCATTGTATAGTGTGATTTTTTTTATCTTTTGATGCCCTGGGCATCGTGTTAGTCCCAGTTCACCCGCGTGCTTTGACCACTCCCCGGGGTGGGCTTTCACCTTGTGTGTGTATATAAGTGCGGGTTCAGTTTTTGTTCAAATAAAAGTTGGAAGTTCAGCGCTCTGTACTATCTTCTCCTTCTTCTTCCTGGTTTTGTGTTCGGGCTGCTGATACATATTTACTCTCGTAAGCCAAGTCAAAATCTCTGGCATTATGCCACAAAATTTAAAAAAAATGAAACATTTCCTGATTGCCATCTAAGCCCGCCGCGAATACTTTTGTTTTATTTTTATAATTAATAAACACACTGTACTCGGCGCCTATGGAAGGGAAGTCCTAACACCCACTATTGTGGTTGCCCTTACCGCTGGCACTGACCAGAACGCGTATCAGCGAGAAGAATATAGCGCATTCACTGTGGCTTTGTAACGACGTCAATGACGAGAGAGCTAGTGATTAACTTAGGCACTGGGGATAGAAGATGGGAAGATGAAGTAAAGAAAGCCTTAAAAACAATGAAAAGGGGAAAAGCAGCTGGGGAGGATCTGGTAACAGCAGATCTGTTGAAGGATGGAGGGGACATCGTGCTAGAAAAACTAGCCACCCTGTGTACGCAATGCCTTATGACCTCAACCGTACCAGAAGCTTGGTAGAATGCAAACATTATCTTAATTCATAAGAAGGGAGACGCCAAGGACTTAAAAATTACAGGCCGATCACATTACTATCCGTTGCCTACAAAGTATTTACTAAGGTAATTGCTAATAGAGTCAGGGCAACGTTAGACTTTAATCAACCAAAAGATCAGGCAGGCTTTCGTAAACGGTATTCCACAATAGATCATATTCACACATTCAATCAGGTGATAGAAAAATGCGCAGAATATAACATACCTATATATATTGCTTTCATTGATTACGAGAAAGCATTCGACTCAGTGGAAACCTCAGCAGTCATACAGGCATTGCGTAATCAGGGGGTAGAAGAGCCTTATGTCAAAATACTGGAAGATATATATAGCAACTGCACAGCTACTATAGCCCTCCATAAAGCCAGCAATAAAATTCCAATAAGAAAAGGCGTCAGGCAAGCGGACACGATCTCGCCAATGCTATTCACCGCCTGTTTACAGGAGGTATTCCGGGGCTTGAATTGGGAACAGTTGTGAATAAGAATAAATGGAGAATACCTAAATAATCTGCGATTTGCTAATGACATTGTCTTTCTGAGTCACTCAGGAGGTGAACTGCAAATCATGATCAATGAGTTAGACAGGCAGAGCAGAACGATAGGTCTAAAAATTAACATGCAGAAAATCAAGGTAATGTTCAACAGCCTAGCAAAGGAACAACAGTTAACAATTGGCAGCGACAGCCTAGAAGCTGTGCCGGAATACGTCTAATTAGGACAGGTAGTGACAGCTGATCCGGATCATGAGAGGGAGATAAGTAGAAAGATAAGAATGGGTGGAGCGCATATGGCAAGTTCTCGCAGATCATGAGCAGCAGTTTACCAATTTCCCTCAGAGAAAAGTGTACAACAGCTTTATCTTACCGGTACTCAGCTACGGGGCAGAAACGTGGAGGCTAACGAAAAGAGTTCAGCTTAAGTTAAGGACAACGCAGCGAGCCATGGAAAGAAAAATGATAGGTGTAACGTTAAGACACCGGAAGCGGGCAGAGTGGGTGAGGGAACAAACACGGGTTAATGGCATCCTAGTCGAAATCAAGGGAAAGAAATGGGCTTGGGCAGGGCATGTAATGCGAAGGCAAGATAACCGCTGGTCCTTAAGGGTAACGGAATGGATTCCAAGAGAATGTAAGCGTAGCAAGGGGCAGCAGAAGATTAGGTGGACGGATGAGATTAAGAAGTTTGCAGGCAAAGCGTGGATTCAGCTGGCAAAGGACAGGGTTAATTGAAGAAACATGGGAGAGGCCTTTGCCCTGCAGTGGGTGTAGTAAGGCTGATGATGATGGGGATAGATGGAGACCATGGAGGAGAAAGCGCGCAGAATCATTTTATCCAGACTTACGAAACACACATTATGGGAACAATACAAGCTCTGTTTCAAGCCCTTGCTATCCGCTTTTGCGCGGTAGAAGGCTGCAGAAGCAAATAACCGAAATTTTCCGGCAAGAAGTGCAAACAGCAGACGCAACAACAGATGGACAAAAATTGAGATGAAGAGAAGGAATGTGTGCTGGTGCTCGTACATCGAAAGGAGGAAAAAGAGGTGCGCGCGTGCCTTTCTTGTCATCTTTCTCACTCATCCGTCTATTGGCCACTCTTGCGTAGTGGGTATGTGCCATCTTTATTTTAGACCAACCAACCAATTTTTTATAACCAGACACAGCTACCCTAACTGCTCATCTCAGTGTTCTAAAAAAAGAGTTGGCAAAATTCTCGCCGGCACGCGTTCGGATGTCCCTCTTTCTTCCGACTATACGTCCCATTCCTCTCCCAGGCAGCCAGCGTAGCGAAGTGGAGTGATGCGCTTCCCCTACTACAAGCAAACATCAGAAAAAAAGAGCGCATGAAGCCAATTTAGGAGCAGCGAGACGTGTCTGTCTGGAGTTTTAGGCGGCCTTGCTTCTTGCTCAGCGAGGAGTCAAAGCTCAGGTGATGGGAATAGATGAGTAGGACGACTTTGAATCAGTGTGTGTATATAGAGTGTGTCTTACCTACATGCGCGCTTGCAGCTGCATGTGTGGTACAAGCATGCGTTGTGGTCATCACATATATTTGCGGATCAACTTCCGCGAGGCAAGCCCCAAGCACCAAGAAATCGTTGCGCAACGATGACAAATTTCTTGCTTTAAAACTGTGCATGCACGCGAGCTACGCAAGGAATCTTAATTAGTCACGCGCTGTCTGTCTGGCTATGCAAGCAGCAGCATTCAACGTAATGTACAACCTGCGATCTCCATGTTGCGCGACGCAAGTAAAAAGAATACATTCAACTGCGCAACCTAACTGGCTTGTTGCATCATTCCAGGATGGAAAAGTTTCCTGAAACTTTTTTCGAGTCATTTACGCAATCCGACGGCAGCAAGCTCAGCTTTCTTGCGGGTTGGAAGCTTTACTTTGTCACGGCTTTAGGGTCACGGAAACGAAACAGTTTTTGCACAGCTTGGTGAGGACTTTCTTGTTGTCGAGAGAGAGCAAAGTAATGTTCACCGTTGCAGGTGCTTTTGCATTTATTTCTCCTGAGTCGAAATACGGCCGCAGCGGCCGGGATTTGATGCTGCTGCACTGGTTTGCTATACTACTTCAGTGCACGTTAATGAACTCCAGGTGGTCCAAACTACTCCGCAGCCTTCCCCTTCGGCGCCTCTCATAGCGCGTTTGCAACTTTTGTGTGCGAAACCCCACGCGCCACACAGCGCATTTTAAAGCGCCTAAGTGTTGGCCTCATAGGGATGTGTTGACCGGGTAAGCTATTTTATGGCCCTCATGCCCATAGTATAATAGTATTTTATGCATGACCCACAGGTGGCGTAGAATCAGTGCGCATTGCCGCGGAAGAGAGGTGCTAAGCTCAGTCTTGTGTAAAAAACGTTGCTCTCTGTGCAGCTACACAATACCTTCCACCAGATTGAGCACATACGCTAGTAAGCTGACCAAGCTATATGCGCAGCATCTTAGGAAACACTGCGTTTAACCTGTACCATTCTTTAGGGCACCATTGCAGTTATTGGCAAATCGAAGCTTGCGTATTAGCATTCCTTGGCAGAACTTTTCTATAACCTCGTTTCTTGTGACAGTGGGCTTTATATGCACGCTATAAAGCACTAAATTCCCTGCAATCCAAACAATGCGCCGCTCTCCTCCACCAGCTGAGCGATGAGGAATCTTATGCAACGCTAATCCGTGGCAGCCGCTACCTCGCAAACATGACGAACTGCTGTAAGCCGTGTAAGGGCGGTCATAAGCATTTTTTTCTTTTTTGCGCCAGATATCACGCGATGGATGGACCTGTGTTTTTTCCCATCGTAATGATCTTGTGTATCAGTTTTCAAAGACAAAAGCGCGTGTGCATTTGCAGGAAGCGTTGGAAAAAAATTATTCGCCAAGCGGATAGAGGAACTTGAACTGCGAAAGGAACAGCCCTGTTGACGTGTCACGCAACGCGGCCTATAGCAAGAAGAATGACATAGCGCATCGCTGGAGATAAAGTAACGAAAAACAAAGAGAATGAAAAGAACACAAACAAGAATATTAGTCTTCCGGAGAGGAAAAAAATTCCTTTAGCATCAACGGAGAGTGTTGGAGGGAATAAACATGCTTCTTGAACGGAGACATCACCGTGAACAAGGTGTTGGCAGAATTTACTTCGGGATGTCAGCAGCGGAATAGAAAAGACGAAGACCACGAGGGGAAAACTACATAAGCCAGCGATGCAGCACAATGTATCATCGCAGGTGTCTATTTACAGTATGGGCAGATGTGTGGTGACTTTAATTTACCAAAAATCAACTGGGAACTTCTGCGTACTGTAGCTTCATGTCAACATTCTGATCTTTTGCTTGATATCGCCTTTGCAATTAATTTAAAGCAGGTCGTGCAGGGGCCGACACGTACTGCATCAGGTTCAAGCTCCCTTCTAGACCTTGTGTTTGTTACCGATACTATTGAAAAACTTGGCTTCTCCGTTGAAATCATACCAGGCATTTCTGATCACAAAGCTGTACTCTTCAAAAGTAACATGATGCGACCGCCTGTCCCTGAGTTAAGAAAACCATTTCTTGACTTCAACAATGCCCTAGACGAAAGTATCTTAGATTTATTGGAACAAGACTACGATGAATTCGTTGAGAAACACGCGGCTGGTCTCATGAAAGTTAATGACCTATGGGTGCACTTCAAGTTTATTGTACACAAATGTATCACAAGATACGTGCCGACTAAACTTAGAAAAATGAATCGCAGTAGTCCCTGGATTACTCGCGAACTGCTCCAGCTCAAGCGACGTATCAAGCGTCTAGGATCCAAGCGATTTAAAACAGGGCACATTTCCCTACAGTCACTACGCACAGAGTTGCGCATGAAAATTAAACAGTCTAAGTACACTTTTTTTAACGTTAAAATGGATAACTTTCTCACCACAGACCCACACAAATTTTGGATACACTTAAAAAAGAAGAAGGATACAGTTAGTAAAATTCGTTTGAATAACAGAGAAAGTAAGGATCCTTACGACATTGCATCATCTTTCAATAATTACTTTTCTTCAGTGTTTTCTACTGACAGTAGGCAGGAGCCTGAATTTCAATCCACGTGCCTTATCTTACCAGACCTGCAAATATCTGTCGAAGGAGTTTTTTCAGCTCTACTCAGTTTAGACAAAAAGAAGCCTCCTGGGCCCGATGGCATTCCAAATGCGTTTCTCTCCCGCTACGCAGAATGGTGCGCGAAATATCTTGTCATCATTTACAATGAAAGTCTTCTAAATTCAGAAGTTCCGGCTGACTGGAAGACTGCAAAGGTCGTCCCTATCCACAAATCGGGTGACAAACTTTGTCTAAACAACTACAGGCCAGTTTCACTCCTTTGTACCTCGGGTAAGGTTATGGAGCATTTCATTTTCAAGCACTTGATTTCTTTTCTAGAAAGTAGTAACTTCTTTTCTAGTAACCAGCATGGGTTTCGGCGTGGCCTGTCCACCGTAACACAACTAATTCACACAACCAATGAACTTTTGGCATGCATTGATAAGGGTGGGCAAGTAGATGCAATATTTCTCGACTTCGCGAAGGCCTTTGATCGCGTTTCGCACCGTAATCTAATAATAAAGCTCAAACATCTATTACAAAATCAGTGTCTTGTTCAATGGCTAGATTCCTACCTCTCTGAACGGCACCAGTACGTCCAGATCTCAGGTTCCAATTCTGTGCCAGCTCCAGTTCTCTCAGGAGTACCCCAGGGCTCTGTTCTCGGTCCACTATTGCTTCTTATTTACTTAAACGACTTAAACTTCGACTCCCCTGTACGGTGCCGTTTTTTCGCTCACAACTGCGTTGTATATCTGCCTATTCAAAATGCGGAGGATCAATATGTGCTGAATGACTACCTTTCAGAGGTCTCAAGGTGGTGCCTAGTCTGGCAAATGTCACTAAACACGTTTAAGTGCTCAAAAATGACATTTACGCGTAAAAAGTGCGCTCCTAATTACACATACACAATAAACGGTGCAGCTGTCCCCCCGTAAACGAATACAAATACTTGGGGGTTGTATTCAATAGCAACTTGAGTTGGAGTTCGCACATCGGGCATATAGTCTCAAAGGCGTCCAACAGGCTTTGGCTGTTAAGAAATCGTCTAAAGCACTGCACATCTAAAACTAAATTAGCCGCTTACACTGCACTCGTACGGCCATTACTGGAATACGCAGATGTGGCTTGGGATCCGCACACCCAAGTAGATGTACAGCGCATTGAAGGCGTTCAAAAGAAGGCGCTTAGATTTATCTACAACGCATATGGAAGGCACGTTTCGGTTACTAATCTATTGAGGGAATCTGAAATGCAGACACTTCAATCTCGTCGCAAGTTGCACCGACTAAAAATGTTGCATGGGACTGTTAATAACTTAACAAACATTCATTTTGAGACCTACATGGCATACAACACTTAACAACCAACGCTCAATAAACACAATTTGACAATCATGGTGCCACAGTGCCGAATGCAAGCGTATCAGTTTTCTTTTTTTCCAAGAACGATATTGGAATGGAACGGGCTTCCGTGTGACGTGGTCCATTTGACAGACCAGAAGTCTTTTTTATCTGCTGTCATATCGTCATTTTAAGCGCAGTGTATTCGTTCATGCTCTTTTGTTTGCTTTCTTTTGTATTTTAGGTAACCGAGTGCATTTAACTTTGCTCTTTGTCTTTCTATAAAACCCTGTGTGTTAGCTTTTGCTTCTTTATCCGCATTTTTACTTGCTTTGTTTTGTCGCGATGTACGATGTATCCTTGTACCGCTCCTGCCTTGGCCACCAAATGGAGGCTGGCAGTATTGAATAAATAAAATAAATAAATATTTAAAAACGTAAATGGGCTTATCACAGACAGTTTTAAGGAGCCAACTGATTAGAAACTATGTGCATCTTAGAGAAAAAAATGAGCAGGAATGTCACCTATAGCGCCTAATACTGGGCAAAGATCTTTTTTGAAGGAAGATAATTCACATCAGAGATTATTTTCCTAGTCACTAAACTACAGTCCAGATTGTGTTAAGATAGACCCTTCGAGATTAACGCTGTTCTGAGACATTTGATGCAAATCATCCGACACCTTTCTAGTGGCGCTGTATAATAGACTCCACTGGGCATAGAAGGAAGTTTACTGTCAACTAAACCAAGGTGCATAGCGAAAGGCTTCTATTATTTTCTTTTAGCGGCTGATCAATGGGAGATTAATACTTACATTATTTTATCGCTGAAAGATGCTTGACCAGAAAGCAGAACAAACATTCCCATGTGCTCCTTGGTTTCATTGACTGTTGGCTTCCCTCATATGTCTGCCATGACGAACCCTCATTTCCCATCTCTTGCCTTCTCAATAGCTTAACGAGGGCCTCAATTCTGCAGTCTTGATGACCTAAGTAGCATAAGAGGGTTCTTCCACAGCTTCTGCCCTCACCGTTTGATCACGTGCCACATGACACACACGGTAATACAGGACATATTACGACTGCCACCGTAGCCAAGGGTGCCACTGGTGAACACTCTCGAGGTTAGGTTACACCCAGCATAAGTATCCCGAAAGTAGAACATTCGACAGCCGCCGCCGTATAGCACAGTTGGTAGGGCAGCGGACGCGATATTCGGGGCTCGTGGGTTCCGATCCCACAAGCTACATGTTGTTGTTTTTTCCTTTTCCTTTCCAATAAATTAACTTTGAATGACAAAATAATTAAATATTAATCTTTCACTGATCAAAACCACAAATTAAGAAATAGAAACATTACCCAATGCAGCTTGGTTTCTTTGACTGTCGCCTGCCTGCACATGTGCGTCATAACGAGCCTCTCATTTCCCTTCCCTTGCCCGCTGGGCGAAGTGGTAACTGTCCGAAATATTCCGCATCGTGATCGCAAGAAAACCTTTTCAAGCTTAGACGTGTTCAAGCGATGTTGGGTATGTTACGGATCACAACAACGGTATACAAACGTTTACCACAAGCCGCAGTGGAGGAATTGGAACTAAGCTCGACCACATGGGTCCGGCAGTGATCAAGCGAAACCTCAGTATACGGCTGTTCTTTCATTTACTAAGAGAACGAGAAAACACTTTGTTTGGAAACTTCGCTTAGCCTCGAATAAAATATGGCTGCTGTGACAGGGGTCAAAAAATAAGCGAACATGCGCTCATCAGCAGAACGCCATAGCAGCTAAGCAAGAGTGTGGGTTTTAAAGAATTCGTTACCTAGCCGTGCAATTATTATTTCACACGACAGTGAACAAAATTACAGCCTTGAAGTTGAGAGAAAAAACGATCATCGGCACGCTTTTTTCTGAGTGATTCTTGCCTGTGAATGATCACGCTGCTGTTTTCGGCTATGCCGGCAAACAACCTATTGACTCGGTTTTTACGACGTCTTTTATGCAGAAAAGATGCTTTCATTGTTCCCATCGGTGCAACCGTGGTAGCAGGGTTTTACATGTTAAGAGGCTGATAAGAACGAATTCAATGGAAAAAAAAACGCTAAAAGAACTACGTTTTCCAACGAACTTCGTCAATGAACTCTTTATGTTGTTTTCAGAAGGCGAGCGAAAGGGGCCGGCTCCAAATGTTTCATTATGAGTTCCGAACACACAGAAATTGAGAACAGTGAGATCGAAACCTTTACGCTCTACAAAACAGTCGCAGAAAAATCTTTTCGTCTATAGCAAGCTGGGAAATGTAAGATGTCCCGAAGATCCGCGCACGGAGCTTTCAGCAGATTCACCTCCGTTCGAGGAAAGAAAAACAGTCTAAAATGACGCTGTGGCAGAGCGGGCACGGGGAAGCGCATTGAGCTGGGGAAACGGTGATAAATCCGCGTTAACGCAGTCTGGACCCGGGTTTCCCGTCCCGCGGGACTTGAGCCTTCCCTTCGGGCTGATCTCGAAACGACGCCGGGGATGACACTTGGGAAGACCAGCGTCACAGGAGTTTTGAGGAGGTTTGAAAGATGGGGCCCAAGGAAAGGTAGCCGAGATGGAAGAAATGGAAGATCTTTGAGAGGGAAGCAGATACAATGGACATGTCCACGCTGAGAAGTCGCGCTTGGCGCTCGGTCGGTTTTGTGTCTTCGGGTGCTTCAAATGAGAAGAAACTATTGGAAAAAGAATCAAAGCGCATACACACATATTGCTTGGTTGCTACTATTATGGCTTTCAGTGAACTTTTAAGTCTCTGCCCTCTTCAAATCCTGCTGTCCGAAGCAGTGGACGTAGGTGAGATTTTGTAAATATACCGATGCCTTTTAAAAGTGTTGGAGAAACCTGTAACGGAAAGTGCCTCGAAAAGTTTGGACCACTAAAACAAAAACAAATGGCCACCCTGTCTAGGATAACAAAAGATCTTTAACAAAGTATGTCTAGGAAACTCTTTTCAAAAACAACTTTTCCATTGGTGTTCATCGCAAACTCCAGGATTGGTTCTGTATGCTGCCAGCGACGCACTCTTTTCATTGTATTTAGCCAGGAACTTAGGGAGGCGTTCTGCGCTTCTTTTCCTAGAGCTTTAGAGACGCGTTTCGCTACCTTCTAGCAATCGCGTCAGACACGTGTCGCATTCTAGGTTCTGAAGATCCTTGGAGGCTTCCGAATCATAATATGTAGCGATTCCCTATACACTGACCTTCCACATGTGCAGGTTGTAAGTTAAAATTGGCTAAGAAAAGACCTATTTGTTCCATTTTGCGTTTACTGTTCATTATGACGCAAACCAGAGACGATCGAGCACGTGTTTTTGTAAAGGCACCTCTGGCGGACAACGGGCAAGAAATAGACACAATTGCGCTGCCTGCCAGTGCTGCCTTTCTACGAATGATAAATGCCTAGCAACTCGCCAAGCAACACACCTTGTGCACGTCATCCTGAATTGAAGGGAGCACGCACACATTATAGGGAAACCACACGCGATTTCCACAAAGCACGACTTCATTCTTTGACTGCGTCGAAACGAGAAAGGCCACACGACACTGCAGTGCTAGTAATTCCTTAAGCGTAAGTTGTATGATATAAACTGCCTATTGAAAAAGAGAACAGGAAATTCTCTGTTGTCAATATAAATTTTTGTTGTATTCGGGTACGGCTATGGCAACAATAGAAATCTTTGTTGCAAACATGGTTGCTCTGTAGTGTCGCGCTGTCCCTGGTCGTAACAATGAACTACCGGAAAAGTATAACAGAATAACTGTACAGTGCTACAGCGGAATACTGTAGTACTAAAGAAAATATGTTGCTACGACCGGGATGTAAAACATTTTGTCATATTTTGTCCCTGTAATGGGTAATATTTAATGCATTATTCATGATGAGCTAGAACATAGTAACAAGGCTCCTTTCCAGGTACAACATTTTCAAAATCATAGGTCGGGCACCTCCCCATTTCCTCTTTTGTTTTATGAAAACCGTCAGTGAGTAAACGAACTTTGTACTAATAGGTTCTAACAAAGGCGCAGAAAATCACGTTACTCTTCGACCTAACCTGAGAAAGTCATGCTTGGTTTTCCTTAAATACTTGGGAAGTGCAGCAAGCTCACCTTGTATTTATGTTCCTTGTAGGCCTTATTATTACATGAAGGAGAAGTATGAGAATCTCCGCCTAAACGTGCCAACTTTTTTTTTCACGAACACGAAAGAAAAATATTCCAATAACCTCCGTTAGATGAAAGCTTGAGTGCGAGTCAAATCGGCTCAGGTTGAAAAGGAAATAATTCAGTAAGAGTAGCTTACTGCTAACTCAACGATTATTTCCTATCTGAACAAAGTTAAACAAGGTTTTTCGGCAGTTTGCGTATTGAAATAATGAAGTGGTGGAAACGGATGTAAAGGGCGGAACCAGGCCCGCATAATATTTTTATTTCATAAAACATCCGCTAAAATGTATTACATGGGGTAAAGAGCTACCGCGACGTAATGGCGTATTTTTGAAGCGTAACTGTTGGAGACAAGCGTTGCAGAGAGAATTGGAGGTAGCACCGTGGCTTGGGACACCGCTCGTACCATTCACATCGTGTAACCATAGTGAAGAGAGTACTTGTGAAACATCACTAACATTTGCGGACGCTCCGAGTTGCGCGCAGAACCAAAATGAAAACGACCCATCCGCGGCATGCGATCACGGCTGAACAGTTGAGGGAACGCATCTTCTTCACGAAGCCTGCCACGCCAGGCGCAGCCCTACTTTTGTCACAGCGCCAAGTTCCTCAGTTGCGTCGCGAGGCGGCGCCACCTCACGGACATTCGGAAGCGAGGCGGCGCTGCTTTTAAAAGAGATTGAATCTCTGAGCACCCGAGTTTGTGAAGCACCTCAGGATTGTGAACAAAAACAGATAGGCAGGAATTGCTTTCGCGTATTTTGGTATAATGAGAGAAAAAAAGTGCTTGATTGCGAACGGAGCTCCAAAAATTGAAAAGAAACCAGCAAGTCTAACCTTATGTGAATTGAAAGATTGGAAACGGCGTTAAATGAAGCAGCAAGATTTTTCGGGCTAAATGGTTCATTAAATGAAGACCCAGCGCGGAGCATAAAGTTTACTGAAAACATGCATTTGAAACGGACTGACTACATACTTTTGTCGAAGGCCGAATAATGCAATCTGAACAGGGTATTTTCGTAAGAAATCAAAAGGTTGCACGTCCAAGCTACGTCTGGCTGCCCTCGCAGAAGTAGTTATATGCTGCAATTAATGTTTATCAGATGGTGTTGTATTAAAAGCTCAAGGAACTGGAACTGAAACAAGTGCACACGTTTTGTAAAAATGCAACAGAATTCATCCGCTTGTAAACATGTCCCTAGATAGCCCTCGCGAAGGCGTGGAGTGCGGGTAATAGCGAGCGATTAAAAAATAGTAAACGATGACTGGTGGACTAATGACGCAAGAGGTAGGACGCTGTAAGCGTAGTCACACTTACTTGTTTTAAAGAAGAGCATAAAAAGTTCAGTAGGTTAGCCACCCGAAGGCACGTTTCCTTATAGTACAGAGAAAGTTCAAAAGGGCTGCAAGCTGCAAGAGCTCCACCGATGCAAGCAGTGAAGTAGTGACGCGTTACAAGGCGCCCCGATAAATGAATAGCCAACACAGCCACTTTGATGGACCGTGTGTACCAGCAGCTGCCAGAATAAAAAGAATCTAAGAATGTACTGGCTTGTTACTGTCATTAAGTGGACCACTACCACAATGCCGCGTGTAGACTGAATAGAAGGAATAAGGAAGTAGTAAGAAAGATGAACTGAAAGAAAAAGGAAAGATTTCACGCGCTTTGCCATAACTGGGTCTGCCGAAGCGACGGCAACGGCTACTGCATGTGAGCCAAAGCATCCCTGAAGGAATGGCAACTGCTGCAATCTTAGTTACAGAAATCGCAGAAGTGGGGCTGCTTGGAATGAATGGTAGTGTCAGAAGAAAGCGAGGTATGTTGCCGGGCGAGACGGTTGGTAATCATTCTGAGGAAAGCAGCGCTGCCGCTTGGGGACGCCTGTA
The DNA here is from genome assembly GCF_052857255.1 of Amblyomma americanum. NCBI lineage: Eukaryota > Metazoa > Arthropoda > Arachnida > Ixodida > Ixodidae > Amblyomma > Amblyomma americanum. Next base: position 63,263,133 of record NC_135502.1, read on the forward strand.
GACAGACAATGAGACTGAGTGAGAGGAAGAGCTGAGGAAATGCACAACAGAGATCTCGGTGCTAGGAAAAACACTATCCTAGCGATAGTGCTGTGCCTCAGACTCTTTCTGTAGGACCACTTTCATTCAGATAGGCAAGGACGGCGCCGCGTCTTACTTCAGACCATTATCGTTCACCAGGCGAAAGCATACAATTCACTTAACTGGTTTGACCTGTTTCCGTCCTGTTTTCCTTTTCTTCTAAGCAAACAACGGTCCCTGTCATTAAAATCATTCGTGGAACCAGCATCGGTGGTCTCTAGGTAGCTTTAATTGTTCGGTTTAGTTTGGATTATGAGGTTTAACGTCCTAAAGCCACTCTGGCTATGAGGGACGCCGCAGAGGAGAGCTCTGGTAATATCAACCACCTGGGGTTCCTTAATTTAATAATTTCATAACCTTCTATGCTCTCCAACTTACTCCCATTTTAGTTTTGATGTCCTGGCCATCAAAACTTATTTCTTGTGCAAATATGTGCTATAAAACTCAGGCCAGGCTTTTGTGAAAAAAAAAGTTAGGCCAGTTTTTGAGAAATGCCATCGTCATATAAGGTTTTGGCAGATACGGAAGAGAAATTGCAGAGGACATTTGGCTGATTTAAGACTTCGATATGTGGCACCTTTTCTTTACACTGCTTCTAAAACTACAAAGTCCTGCATTCGAAGGCGAATAACGTTGTTTGGGTGTGAAATCAGCAGCCTTTCACGGTCCCTATAATTCGTCAGCGCCTCCAGGATGTGTAGGAAGTAACATTCCATTACACTTCTATACACCGCATATCATTACACTACACAAGCCTGCAAAAACCACATGGAAGGGTAGGAGCTAGGTTGGTTCCAGATTGCTCACATTGCACCAACCAACGACTTCGAAAGAGCATCGTTTCTCTTCTGTGGCGTCCTTCTGCAGCTGCACCTGAGTCTTACTATTCGCTGTCCCATCTGGTTCCAAAAACAATGACGGGTGGTGGCGGAAGCCATGCCCCTGTGCGTGCCTGAACTCGGGAACCGGGGACTTCAATCGAAAAAGCGGTGGCGCTGCCCGGGCAACCGACGCCGCTCCGCGCACGCGGCTCGCACTGCGCACCGGGTTTTCCGCTCCCACCGCAGGACTCGGCGGCGCTGCTCTCGGCGAGGCCCGGGAGCAGCGGAGGCGGCAGCGGCGCAAACATTTGAGCGAGCGCTAAAAGGCCCCAGCCCGAGTCGAACTCGTCCAGAGAACCCGCGGCGCCTGCGCGAAGAAGCCGCCGCGCCACGCCACGCCGATTTGCGATGCGCCCCGCGCTCCGCAAAGTTGGCCCCCGGTCGTCGCCGCCGCGGCGCTCTCTTTGAGCGTGACTGCTCTCTGCCCGTGTCCCACTGGCACCGCTGCGTCGGAGTTGAGCCCCTCCCGCATCCTCCCTTGCTGGATTCCGCGTTCACTACTCCCGCTCCGCTTCGGAGCCGGGCGCTTTCAGAACGACACTGTGCGGGACCACTGTGCTTCTCTGTGTGCACTTGCTCCCATTGGACCCGTCCCATCCCCTTCAAAGGGAACTGGCCGATGCTTTGCATTGATGTGAGCCTGACCCCTGCCCCGGTACCCGTGAGGATTCTATGAGGAATTGTCGAGTGACGGTGAGGTGAAACCCTGTGATCTCCCTGGACTACCGGCAATCGAAGCTCTGGCAATTATCCCCGTTCGCGAGTGGACGATTTGGATTGCATACGCCAAGCACTTTGGAACCGCAACAAAAAAGAAAGAAAACAAGTGGCGTTCGCCAGCGTGCATCAGGTGTATAGAGTTAGGTGGTTGAAAACAGTCTGACGCTACGTGGCATTCGCGCGTGCTACCATGACCAGATACGAAGAACTTGCCCCGCCATCGGTGTTGACGGCTGTCTTCTCTATATCGCTGCGCTCGGAAGACCGTGCCCCGTAGTGACAGCCCTGCGCGCTCTGCTCGCTGTCAGCGTGTGGTTGGCGCCTTGACGCGCAGCGCCCGCGCCAACTGATCGGCTGGATATGTCGATGTCGTTTCTCTGCTCGTGGACAGTGCTGGCGGCGGGGGCGGCGATGCGACTTCTCTTCCACGTACACTTGTCGGCCGGGTCCAGTGAGGGCATTATAGGTGAGCCACGGGTCTTGTGCATGCGCGCTGACTTCGTCGTCGCGTGTTATTGTTGTTGCGTCATCGCCAACAGCACGCAAGCAGGTAAAGCGATTGCACTGTTTTGACAAGTAAAATGAGGGCCGAAGATGGTTTTACTTTGTTCGGTGTTTGTCTGTGCAAAGTCTGAACAGCCTGTCTAATAATGCCATATTTCTATTTTTTAACTTGAACAAACATAAGCATTAGGAACATTTATTCTGGCTCTTCCATGTTTACAGGTTACAAATGAACTTCTATGTTTTTAAAAAGTTACATTGCTTATTGTGTCTTTTAGGTCCTTACGTAAGGAGCTTGCAAAAAATACAATGAACTCAACCGCTCCCCCCCCCCCGCCCCCTGCTCCCCACAAAAAAGTACGCATATTTATTTCATATAGCAACACTGTGAAGAAGTCACCAGTTTCTAACTAAACAAAGCCGCAGCACTGCTTGATGGTGATATGCAGTTAACCACGAATTTATATACTATTTTCTTGCCTAGACCTGCATAATTTTTAATGTAAGCCTTGCACGCTGGTTAACTCGGTTCTCCGCGAAACACAGGCTCGGGAGCTATTAACTATATTTTTTTATTGATGCGAAGAGAACCAGAGATGTTCATAAAAAACGGGAAGGCATTGTTTGTTATTCTTCAAGAATAAGTAAACTGAACCATGACTCAAAAGAAGCACACGTGTGATGTAATAAGGACAACAAAATGTGCCCTCCATCTCACGCCGTAAAAAGGTTGCATTCTGTGTTCCCATTTGTCTCGAATTTTTTCTTTTTTCTTCAATATTGATTCACACCACCTCGGCTTTCATCTTTTTGCGTAGTGTTCGTAACTTCATTCGGCATTCAGTATGAATCAAAAACAATATTTGGTTAGCACGCAGCGATAAAAAGTGAAAGCGCAAGGATTTTCAAGTGTTTACATTGAAAGTGGAAGAGCAACCATTTCAAGTTGTACCAAATTGGCTTAAGTAACTACAGTTTTAGGAATTGCTGCCCATAGTTTTGAATGGTATTCTAACTTGATAGAGGTATAAAGTGCGGACATATACAAACTAGTTTTGTCTTTTTTGCTCTGTATCTGTGTGCCAAAGATTACTGAGTCATTAACAAACATCATATAAGACAAGAAGATACGCATTTTTCGCGGCCTCAAAATGAGATTATCGTGATCTGTAAACTAGAAAAAATTCACACACTCTCCACATGCGCTAATCCAACCCAAACAACGGGAACATACACGGCATTTAATCAGAATGGAGACATGTTCGATTAAACGTTTCTTTTTTTTGCACCTGCACAAAAGCCTGGGGGGTTACCTCTCCAATGTAGAAGATAGAAACATTTTACATTCGGTCACCCAGTTATCTACACTCGACGTACGAATGTAAAAATTACGAGCCAAAGAAAGTTTGCAATAACCTAATGCTGCTGTACAATGTGGCATAGTGGGAAGTAAAATTCCCAATAAACGCTATCACGGTGTCTTCAACTGTAATGAAAAAGTTATGAGATTCAACTAATCCTAGCTAATAGCAGTGCGTATAATGCATATTTTCTTACATCTCATCAAGACCTTCTCCCTAAGCAGGAATATTTTGTGACATTCTCGTCCAAGCTTGACTGCTGAACTAGTTCGTAAGAAAAAAATTGACTCAGACTAACCATCAGATACGTTAAAACGTTTCATATATTTAATGGAATCACTCCTGGATGAGAGAAACACAAAACAAAACACCCAAGCGCCGTTTCCCCAAATGAGACAATGGTCGGGCGCCAGGAAACAACGAGCTAGTGCGGCCCTTATCTTGAAAGAGTGTTGTAAATGTCTTCCCCAAATGGGATCCGATCGAGGGTATTTGTGCTCCCGCAGGCTTCGGATTACGATCGCACTTTTGTGCGGACGGCAATCCTCTGCGCGCACCGCCAATGAGAGCGTCATCAGTCGGGTCACGAAATTGAATGGCCCCGAAGCGAAGCGCTAGGAGGAAGAATGCCGCGCTGCGACTTGCGCCTTCCGGGCACCGAGTCCAATGCACGGAATGTTATTTAGCGGGGACCAGCTGCTGCTGTCAGGGGATCGGTCGAGCTCTGCGAAGCGGTTTAGCAAAGGAAACAAGAGCTGTGGCCACTACAAAGGATGGCAAAAAAAGAATAGTGAAATGGGAGTAAAAAGACACTAACAAATCAGAGGCAGTTAAAAGGGTGCGAAAGAAGAGCGAGAGAAAGCGGTGAACAGGGCAGGCGCAAAGAACGGTGGGAAGAGATGGCGCGCAACTAAGCCCGCTAATGCAGTGCGCGAATCGAACGTTCCGCCAACAATCGGACGGAGCGTATCGAAACGGGAAACCGGAGACCGGCTAAAGACGCTGCCGGCCGCTGCCCCGAAAATAGATTAGCCGCCGCCATTTGCAATCAATCATATGAGCTGCTTGCAAAGCACGCCGTTAGGGGAGGCGCGTCCATGGTCTCTACTGCCGCCTGATGAATGTCTCGCGAAAGGAGGCTGTGTAAATAAAATTAGGCAGCGCTTGGTTTTCGTTTCCTGGATGTAAACGCGTCTGTTTATTTCGCACGGCGGAAATGCTTGGTGCTGGAATACTTTAGCTGCAGTATCTCGTTCTTAGTCCATTTCATTCTCCGTTAGTCTTGCAGTCTGCTTTTCCCACAAGACTTAAATGATAAGCGGGACGGAGTTACAGGCAATAGATAACAAGCGCGTGGGAAATGATTGTGCGTATCAAGTTGGTTCATTGCCCTTTTGTCCAGCAAACTAAGGGCAAAACTGGAGACGTAAGCCATGCCTCGTATATTGGAATATTGACCATTACTTTAAAAACGGCTCTTTGTAGCTATTTATGGCTATATAGCCATATAATTTTTAGCTATAAAATTTAAATTTAGAAATACCGAAGTGACATACTTTTAAAGACCACTAAAATGTCGTAAAGAAAACTAATCTAAGTTACTGAGCGCTGTAGCGCGAGTGACGCTGACAGTGAAAATACTTTGCTTGCTGTCTTCCCAGTGAAGAAAAAAAAAAGCAGCGTATGAAGGTTTACTTTCTTAAGGCACTTGTGCAATGGTTCTCATGTTAAGTTCATAATATGAAACTTGAGACATTACGGGACTAGTAAATAAAACATATGAGAGGTCGCAAAAAAAAATTATTACTAACTTTTCAAATGAATGAAGCTCGAGCTATCATGTTTTACAGAAAACCTTCGGCTTAAAACAGGTTTACAGAAGGAAACCCCGAGGCGCACAACACATGTTTTCATGACCTCAAGTGATGCAACTGCTTCACTGAACAAAAAAGAATGGCTGGCGGTTTTCTATTGCTAAGCACGAAGTACAGTTCGAAAGCGCAGTTTTTTTCATTTGGACATCACCGCCACGTACTTGAAAACACGATTAAGATGTCCACTGACCAAGGGAGCAGTTATGTGCGTCTTCAACTTTTTTCGTCGTCAGTGGTAATTTACCTTATATACGCCAGCGGCCTACGATACCGTGCCACGTTTCTGTAGCAGTGTTGTTAGTGCCGGCACGCATTGCCCCAGTGCCGTGTTTCTGCCGCAACGTTTTCCACGCCAACTAATGCAACGCACATCTGTGTCACTATCGCCACATAATATTAGTTTGGTAGTACTATTAGTTCACGAGCACGACGATGTGCAATGCACAGTACGAGAATGTGTTGCAGTTTAACGCGCGACGTGATCGGCTGCACCGATAGCGTAGCGTAATGCAGAAAAAAAAAGTGACAATGGCATAGTGTTGTCGTGCATTGGCCAGCGAAGCTGACCTTGTTTGGGTCACCGCCGGTTCGAATCCCAGTCGCGGCAATATTTCTTTTCTTTTTTTTAATATTTTACCCAAGGTCAGCCCAAAGATCATGGTTCACACAAACTGTTTCACACTGAATTATGACGGTGTGCGCAAACGGCGAAAATAATGTTTTTTTTTTTTAAGCTAGACGTAATAATGCCTTAGTCCAGGAATAATTCGAATAATTCAAAGCGCCTCGTGGGCGATACAATATCTCCTCGGCTGCAAAAGAAAATGATGCTTATTTACTGATAACAAATAAACTATAAATCCTCAAGTCCCAGCAAAACGTTACCGGTGCATTCGCGTATGTGCATTTGGGTGAGCCCACTGACTGAGTGAACCCTTGATCGGGCCCCTGTTTGTGTGCACACAATCAAAAACATTTCTATTGTACTCTCAACACCTTGTGCTTCATTTGCCGACACAAGTGCAACAGAAATGCCCACGCATGTGTGTTTTAATTGCGTGTATTTAATCTTCAGTCCACGGATAACTACCTTGCACTTGGAACTGCGGAAAGACAGCAAAAAAAAACTAAAATCGACGTGATGTGGCGAAAATTATTAGCGTTTAGAAATGAGCAGGTTGAAGTTCTTTATCTTTTTACCTCTTTCGGAGTATCGCTCCTTGGAACTCCTCAGGTTACTGAAAACCGCTAATTTCAGGAAGCCGCCGCACCAATTTGTAATTAAGGCTGCCGAAACTTAATGAGCCTTGTGGCGACGGTTTATGAATGCTCGTGGGCTTTAACCGAACAGCATCAAGAAGATAAAAAGGGAAAAAAGTAGAACCTTTTCTGAAATATAGCGAATATAAAGGATTGAAAGCAGGAAGCAGCGAAGTAAAAAACAAACTGGCTTATGTGAGGCAAAAGTGAAGATACGGTGCCAGAGGCTAGAAAACACCTCTAGAATAACGAGGTACACGCCTTCGCTCATCTTCTTAAGCTCCCTGGTAGAAACCCGGGCAAAGGAAACAGTTTTTGTTCTTTTTTGTTTTCACTGCCACGCGGAAGCAACGGTGACTCGGCGTATGTAATATTCATGACGGGATTAAACGCTACACGGTGTACGTCGCCGTTGTGTTGCTATTTTTCTCCGCATTTATTCTAATTTTTATTATTACTTGCGCACTTGTTTCCCGCACAATAATTTCTACTTGTGCTAGAGTGGGTCTAGGAGGAGCAATATGTAGCTGGAGAGAGCGCTATTTTGATCACACGGAGGCGGCTTCAGCCTATTTGAGTATATTGAGGTGTCGCAGCGCCTAAGAGGCCGTGTATTTTTAATATATATATATATATATATATATATATATATATATATATATATATATATATATATATATATATATATATATATATATATATATATATATATATATATATATATATATATATATATATATATATATTCGGTAAAGGTTTACGAAAAGGAACTTTCACCTACTACGATGTTATTTTTTTGCTATCTCAATTTCTCATGTCCTACCTAACCGCATTAACTAATTTCGTGAATGTTGTGCGACAACGCACGCGAGCTATCATGCCAAGAGCCCGAGATTATCATGATCGGTAATGGCTGCTTTAAGGAATATGAATTCAGTCAGACATTTAATATCTGCAAACTACAGGAGCTCGTATTAGTCATAGAATCATGATCCCCTCATTTCGTTAGGTTAACGCTTCCACATCTAAAAGAGAGTTCGTGAAACTTTATGCGGTATGGAGTCCGATGTATGACACTTCAGAAGTTTTCATGTTGGGGAATATAACATGACAACCCGTTACGGCGAACATTTTCATGCACAGTTTCATAAGAATACATTCAATCTTTATCAATGCAGCACAACAACATTACATAGCGCACGATTTTTTCATCCGTGGATAGGAAGCAAACAGAGCTAGTGTCTGAGCGGAAACATTAATGTTTTAGGACATTCTGGAACGCACCGAAGGTAACCGATAGAAAGGAAATATTATGGAAATTCTTATGCCCAGCTGCTGTTACAACACTTTAAAAAATAATCTGTTCTCTTCGTTATTTGAGTGGAATGAGAAAATTGTACAAATAAAATGTAAAGAGTGTTTGGTGTTGGCGCTGGTCATTTCAGCAGCTAAAGAAAAATGCCTCTCGACGAGCAGCCGCAAGAAACGGAATGCTGCCAATTTCTCCAGCACTGAGTGAAAACACGGAGCGTGACTAAACCTACAAGCGATAGAGATGTACCCATTACGAAACGTTTTCAAGAAACGCGGGCGACAGTGATTCACGTCGACCGAAAGAAAACCTTCCGCCATTATCTCTGATTGTTTCCGCGTTCTTTGGCGAACTTTATCAAACCAAAAACAATGTTTATGAAAGAAGGCCTGAAAGAAAAAATTACGAATAAACAGAGTTACCTTAACCGATTCTTGACTTTACCGGAATTCATATATATGCGCGCAAGAAATAAGAGGATGATGAGATCGCTTTGGAAATATAAGTTACCTAAGGCGGCTTGGAAAGCTCACGAGAAATCGATGGCGCTTGTGTCGTTAACGCAGTATAGGATATCGATAATAGCCTGTTTTGGTGTATTCGTACACGTTCGAATGCCGGCAATTTTCTCCTCCGAGAAAAGTTGGCGCCGTTCCAGGAGACGATGACTGAGATGCGGTAGTTTCTTCTCTTGTGGGCTATGCCGGAGGAATTGCGCGGGTACGTGTGTATTGAACGCAGTGTGTGGCGCCGCATCCCGGGTACAATATGGAATGAAGATCTTTGCAGTTCAATTGGTGAAGGTTCTCAACAGGCAACCAAAAATATTTGGGTGGTCAGGAGAGTCCCGGAGTTAGTGCTTCTCGATATTCAGGGAAAAAAAAATTGAGTAGCTTAACACAGATTAGCTATGTAATGACGTTTTAGAACCTCACCGATGGTGGAATGCTGTTGGAAAGGCACACGGCTTTGAATAGTTTATAAGATTCTGAACACTTGAACTTGCCACTCTCATCGGGTATCTGTGTAATACTATAATTTCAATGATTTACATACAACGTGACGTTGCGACTAGAAGAAAAGTCAGCGTAACTACACAATGCGCTGCTAGCCGTGTGCTGCATCGGGCAGTAATTATTTTGTTTATTATAGAGCGGTATGTGTGGTAATATGTGCGGGACTTCCGTCAACTATATGAGTGAAATATGGCATCTACATTTTAGTAAATGCGCTGTTTCGGCAAAGCAGTGAATAACAAAGCCACCAAAGCATAGACCTTTCACTTTCCTCTACCATGTAGTGCACTTATGATGACGACGTTTACAGCGCTGGAGAAAATAAAAGCAAAATAGATGCACGGAAATATAACGTTTAGAGTACAAGGCAAGCTTGAGCAACGTTTCTGTTTTCAAACTTCCGTAGCATTTCCGAGAAGCATTCAAATGTTGACAGCATCCCGTGATTGTAAACTACATGCAAAAAATTTTATGCAGGCCGCTCTTTGAAGTTTGATTGGGCAGCTGAGCTGCCGGAAGCAGAAAAAAAAAAGAAATTTTCTGGTCACGCCCACACAGAATGAGTTTTCTTTCGCGGATAAAAATGTAACTGCAAAATGCCATGCAGATGCCACCCAGGTGCCACCTAGGTGCCAGTTAGGCACTAGGATATCTTGCAATTAGGTCCGTCTCCCGCCTGAAACGTTTGGACAAGAAAAGCACTAGTGCACCAAGACATATAGATTACGTCGCGCGGTAGTGATTTCCTAACCAGCTATTGGTCTTATAAACAGGCAGCGCCAAACCTTCAGCGCAGCGAACGCAATTTGAAAGAACAAAAAAAAAACATCACTGGGCTTTAGAGGCAGCAAGCAAGAACGCAAGAACTGTAGGCCGCTGATCGCGACGTTATAAAAAAGAACCCCGAACCCCAGTGCAGAGCAGCGAAGGCATCCGAGATGATAAACAAAAAGAAGATAAAAGAAATACAGACGCAACAAAGGAGGGAGATGCTAACAGCCGACAGACAGGAGGGCGGAGGCGATCACTTGACGGGGCCCTGCCGGGAGGAGGCTGAAATATCGCTCGTGATACGTTTCGCCCGTGACAAGGGGCCGCAGGGGCCCTTGACGGGGTGGCGGGCGAGAGGAATAGGAGAAGAGGGAGGGTGGAAAAGAGCTGCCAAAATAGGAGAGCGCCCTCTATCAGGGCCAAGGGCGGCGAAGGAACAAACGCGTGCGGCGGGCGGCGAGCAATGCTTCCCGCTGCCAGAACAAGGGGCAGAAACCAGAATAGAGATGGAGACAGGGTTCGGTACTGGCACGCGCGTCGCAGAAACGCAAAACAAAACGCTAGAAACGCCACGAAAGGAACGGGAGATAGAATCGCGCGCAGCGGCCCGAAAGAGGCACCGTCGGGCGAGGAGTCAAAACAGCGGAGACCAGAAACGGCCCAGCTAGCGTAGACAAGAGACGACGAAAGACCGAGAGAACAATCCCCGCGATAAAAAAGAACGGCGAAGAATAAAACCGCGCGAGAATTCAAGAAAACCGCGGCGGGCAGGGGGAAAAAAAAGTAGGATAAACAAAAACACCTAAAGAGCAGCCGTCAGCCCTCTTATCCCTCTGGATGCCGCTGCACATACCTTCAAACGCTAGGAGAGAAGGAAAATATTTTCGTGCTCTACGCCGCGATTTCTGTCCTCGTTTATTACTTTTTTCTCTTTCTACTGATGTTCGCCGCCAGTCACGGGCCCTTGTTTCCGCGGCCCTCGCGTCCCCGTCCTGGCCCAAGCCTGAGCCTGCTCCCGCGCATCCCCGGCCATCCGAACCATCTTCTTCCACCCCTGCGCGCCAGAAACACACGAGGTCGCGCGCGAAGAGCAACCAAAAGTCGCTGGAGCGCGCGCGCTGTGAGACAAGAAAACCGAAGACAGCCGCCTCTGTCCGCTGTACTGGGGCTATTTCCGTCTCCTCGCTGTGCAGAGCTGTACGCCACGCGACGGAGTGTACACAGTACACGCGCGGGGCCTTATCGTTTTTGTCCGTGTGTGTATGTGTCGCCGTCACCACGCTACAGTGGAAACGCGGTGGCTGCCTCTGCCGTTGCTGCTGGCACTGCATCTTTCGCTGTCTAATAAAAAGCAACGAGCGCCTCCAAAGAGGATTCACGCTTGCGTAGCCTCGCTGCTTCGTCTTCTTTCGTGCCCGTTTCGGGCGCCCCTCCGTCTATTGTCTCGCAATCATCTTTTCCCTGGTTGAATGCAGCAATGAAAGAGAGAATGGCGTGAATATATTTCGTTTTCTTTTTCTTCCCCGCACTGCTCGGCGCGTCAGCGCGCATGGGAAATAAGGAAGGAAAATTGAAATCCCAGGCAGGCGAACGAAGTCGGAATTTCTTCCATCCTGTCGCGTAAGAGCAACCGTTATTACATTACTCGAGTGCTTTTCAGTGCGCTATTTCCGGTAGTCAGCGGCTGTTTCTTTTCTCTATTCTTTATTTTATTATCGGAGGAAGAATGGTCCTTCTTTTTTGCTATTTGAAACATCGTTGCGATGAAGGCATTTTGCTACAGCATGCTTCGCAACCGACTCCTCTGGCTCAAGGTTCTCCATGGTGAGCAAATGAACAATAACTGCGCACCACTCTTTCTGGTAGCAAGTCGAAGAGTTTTTTCACGATGAATGTTACAGCTTTGGTCTCGGCATATTAAGTGGCATGCCAGCTAAAAAACTGAACAAAACATACCGAATAATAATGTTACTCAGTATAACTATGAAGGCTGAACGCTATCATCTTTCATGCATCTATGTTTCGCCTAAGCTTTTCCTTCAGCACACTTTCGAAGACGCATAAGTTTGTTATTCATTAATTAGCAGCGCTGCTTTCAAACTACTTGGCGCGAATTTAATGGCTGTTCGAAGATGGCCATTCTAGTTTTAAGAAAAGGGCTCGAAACGACGACCTCTCAATGCTCTTCGGCTCCAATTTAAAACAGCACCGTGCTACTCATAGATTTCAATTCATTTTATCAAGGAATTAAAAACAGACTGAAAATTTTTGTTGGCACAATAAAGAAAGGAATGAGAAGGAAAAAAGCACGTAAACGAGGCAAGGGGGAAGCGGAAGCCGCGCACGAATATTCGGAAGCACGAACGACGAAATTAAACTGCCGGCGCGTCGCGCGAGTCAGTGCTACGGTGATACGAAATGAGCAAACATTGAAACTCGGGGGGGGGGGGGGGGGGGGGGGGGGGGGGGAAACACAGCGGCCACTTTGCGCACTCTGACGTGTATAACTTTGTTGAGTTTGTTCTGCTTTTACCGATCTCTTTCGACACGTGGCTCACCGAGAGACGTCATTAATATTTAGAAGCGGCGGCCCGACTGTCAAACATGGGCTCTTTTTTTTTTCTAAAAACGGCTCCCAAACCACCACAGTGCCCGCTATTTCGTTCTCTTTCCGTCGTCTCCCTTCACCTCTGTCTGTGTGCTTTAATTGGTGCAAATGAAAAAGGAAAACAATTAAAAAGAGGGACTGGGGTAGAGAAAGAGGAACTCATAAATACAGTCCGCTCAAGAGGAAACGAACTTCCTTCTCCGGAACGGCTTTATCTCCAGTGGCTAACGCTCTTTTTCAAAGGGACCAGAGCAAGTTGTCTGCATCATCAGCTCCATTCACGGACAAATATAAGAATGCGCGAGAAAAAGTAATGAAAATGAAATGGAAAGTGATCCAACGAAGTAAACCAGTCAAGGATTTGTAGGAGGAGGAGAGTGTAAGACTGAGCGAAGGAAGGCGCCGCAGGCTTCCACGTGTCCAGCTCCGTCCGGCGTCCCGATGCTTAATGGGCGACCGCGTTTAATGAAAGGCAGAAGCAATTTCCGTTTGGAGCCCCAGGACCGATCGTCGGGAGAGGAGGAAGGGAAGCTAGGAATGAGCCGATGCTTAAAAGGGGCCCCCGTAGGGTGGGAGGAGGTTTGGGAGATGAGCTCCGCGGCCGACTGTGCGTCGCCTCCCCCCCCCCCCCCCCCCTTTTCACCACGACTACTACGTGAGCTCGGCAGAAGCCAAAGAAGAGAAGCAGCAGCAGCAGCAGCAGCACCGACGCTGACGCCGAGTGAGCATTAACGCCGGCCAACGAGACCTACGTGCCGTCCAAGCGGGGCACGTTTTTGGCAGGCCATCAGTCAGCGTCGTCGACTGCATCGTGTCCGCTCTTTAACGTGACTGCGCGCTTCCGACAGCAAACAATGCGACGCGCCCATCGGCCTCCTCGCACGCCGCGTCCCGGCTGGCGGCCGCTCTCCGAAGCTCGCGTGTCGTTGGTTTTTTTTTTTCCCTGCCTTTTTTTCCCCCATTTCTACAGCGGCGATTCGCGCGCCGGATCCGTCCATTTGCAGGAGGAGGGCGGGCGAACCTTGTTGTCGGCACCGTTCAACGCGGAGCCGCAATGTTCACATTTGCGCTGTCGTTTCGCAGGGCGCAGCTCTGGGAACGGAGTGTTCGCAGGAAGTGTGCGGTGGAAATAGGTGGGCGAAAACGGCCGGCCGCTTACGCTGATTTCACCGCACTTTATGGAGATGGAGAAAACCTAAAGCGTTCCTGTGAGTCCTTGCGGCCTTCTGAAATTGTGCGCTCTTAGCTGTTTGTAGGCGGTGACGAGGTGATAACACGGATGTGTTTCTCGGGCTGTTGCATATCATCGGGCTCTCCTGTAGTATGCATAGGGGGACACAAATTGCGATATAGCTCTGAAGTAGCTTTATACACTGTTAATTCGGCGTACTGTTATACTGTTAAGTTTTATACGGTTAACTCTGGCCACATTCCGCACTGAGTCAACAGTGATGTGCAAAAATAGAGGTGAGGTTTTCAAATTGTCAGGAATCCGGGCGCTATGCAGTGAAACGTTGCAATACTATCGTTAAATGACTTTCTAAACAATATGGGTCTCTTTTCGGCTAGCGCGAACCGTTCAACAGCGTCACCGCTAAAATGTTTCACGGTTAAATCAACCTTCAAGCATAAATAAACGCTCTTGTGTTACTTGTTCGGCAGGCATACTCGAAATCATTGTTTGCTCTTGTGTAGCGCGCTGGTCCTGTGCACCTGCGGCGCAACAGGGCCTTACCCTCATTTTCCAGTTCAGCGCAGAACTGAAGCTGCACTTTAACGCAGCTTCTCTTTTGTTTTTCTTAGCAGGAACTGAACCTGCTCGTTATTTGTTGTTGTTGTTTTTTTCTTATTTCTTTATGCGCTGTTTTAACTAGCTCTCAGAAACGACCTTTCGGTAAAGTGTTCGCGGCAAGTTTTAATTATTAACTGCTAGCTAGCTTTTAATTGCTTCCTATCACCTTCCACGGCATAAACGTTGTGCCATGCATACTTGAGCACTCTCCATAATGAAGAAGCAGTTACCGTACGCTACGGTCGAGTGGTTATATAGTAAAAACCGGGGTATGCCTTAACGCTGCCAGAAGAAAGGAGATTATAATTTCATTGTTAGTCGTTGGGGGCCTGCATGTGATCAAGACTGTTGCAAAGCTGTAAAGCGCGCCTGACTTTGTCTTAAAAGCATAAACCGTTCGTTAAGAAAATAGAGAATGCTTTCGGCTTATTTCACGTTGAGCCGCCCTGCATTCCTTGGCAAGGTTTTAAACACCGTAGGTAACTGCGAAGTGGTTTTGAATATTTCAGCGGGCTGAAAACCAGCGCGTGGCAAGGTCTTAAGAAATGAATTAAATCTTAACGGAAACGGGTACTTTATTTTTTTTTTAAATATAATCATTCTTATAGTAGGCACTGCAGCGTAGGATGCCTGCAACAACCGTAGAGCTGCGAGCACTTCGTTACTCACGGCTATTAAATTTTGACACTTGGCGCTCTTTCACTTCCGGGCGGAAGTTAAATTCTTAAGCATCAGATTCACGATGCAGTTTTTAAGCGGTGATTGTTATCGTTTTATTTATTCGACCTACAAAAAATGGCGGTCCTCAGGAAGCGACCAAAAGAAAGTTATTCTGTCTTGATTTTCTCCAGCGCTCGCCTTCTAGAGGCATGTCCACAAATTGCCCATTGCGCAGTGTATCGTTTCCGTATATGAATAATTTTGAGAAGATTGATTAAGCTTGGCTTAACAGTATAGTTCAGCTCAGGGTCCAGATCTTTAAATTTAGTTTACTAAAGCAGAAAACTTTTAAAAACGTAAATCGCGAGTTTGAAGCGGTCACTTTCAGGTCGCGTGTTTACTAACACAACCTTTCTCTAATCTCTTGAATTTCGACAAAATTACGCAATTCACTTTACGCCATTTGTTCACTTTTCCCGAGCTTTCTGAATCCAAACCTCCAGCTTGCCTTAATAACAGCTAATGAGGATGTTGAATCTGTAGACTGCGCTTTTTTCGCACCCTTTACCGTGCATCGCGGAATATTGCAACTATTTTTCGACTCCTTTTGTCGAATTGCACAGGCTATAACAAGGTCGTATGAACTATAGCACTGCACGGGCCGCATTCTGAGGAACGAGCCTTAGAATCAAAGCCCGAGCCCGGCCCAGGCCCTTGGCTTCAAGCCCGGGCCTGCGACATAATAACTTTACTGAGCCAGGGCCTGTCCCGCCAAGCTTGACGTAAAACCCGGCCCGGCCCGGCCCGACCGGGGCCCGGGACCGTCCCTGTTCCTGCAGCAGCTCAGGAGGTAAATTGTTCACGGAATGGAAGTAATCTCCTGAAACAAAACTAAAGAAATGGTCGGCAAAGGTGCTCAAATAGGAATAACGTTAGAAAAAAAGTCATTTGGTAAGTATTAAAAAAGAAAGAGAATATAAGGCGGGTTTGCCCCCTGGGTTGTTTGAACAGTGATGTTCTCTGTGAATAGCCCCGAACTTCCGAGAGCCAACTGAAAGAATTTGCACGAGAGCGCAATAAACTATGCGTTACGTCAAGATTTCTAATCAGACATTTTTTTTTTCCGGCACCAGATGTCTAATCATTAAAACATGTTCAAGGCCGTAATAATGCCATTTGTGTTTTTTATTAATGAGCACGCTTTCGCGGGTTTAATCATGGCCGCGCTGGGCGCGTTTCTATGGAGGCGAAAAGCAATAAAAGATCACGTTTATTGCGTAGTATGTGTTCGAAGACACGAAGCACCCTAAACTAGTATGCTGTTCTCCAATGGCGTTTCAAGTAGAGATGCGTTTAAGGAGGCGAAAGCAGACAGTGAAAGACTATCTTGGAGCAGACCATTGCCCGTCGAGCAGTCGCATGAAGATTCTTATGAGACTCCAGTGACTCTTATGAGACTTGAAGTGTCCAGTTGTTAGCGGTAACGCTAAACCAAGCAGATACGAAGCGCCTTTTGGTAGATGATAGCATGTGCTCGCTGATAGCTCAGACAGCCAAGTCAAAGGCGCTGCGTACTTTAGTAGGTGAGCGCCTCGTGCAAATAGTCATTAGTCAGGTGTTGCAAAGCTTCATTACGAATGCCGCTATAGTGCAGCCACTGCTGGATTTTGTGAATTTTCTTTTCAACTTCTTTTCTTCTATCGTTCAGCGCGGCAAGGCGTGCGCGTCCTAACTTACTTAGACATAGCACAGTGAGTGGCGCTAACTAAAGTCGTCTAGAAGGGAGCTTTCTCTCATTCCGCGTAAGCGAATAACTGACAGCAGTGGCTTTTCAATAAGCCACTGGAAATATTTTGGCTCCGGAATTCTTTCATTGCCGAGATGTCACGTGGAAGAGTTGAAAAAAAAAATCAGCATTACTTATAATCTTTCTCGTGTTAGCAACATGCAACTGTGGCAGACGCAAAAAAAATGTACATAATAAAGTAATTTATTTCTCATCAAACACGATAACCCTATTTAATTTGTGTCGCTGCTAGAACATCCCAAGTGCACTTCACCTTGCAATTAATGAATCAAAAGTCGTACGCAGCCCCTATGTTTAAGCGCCCACAGCTTTAAGTCCGGGCACGGCCCAGGCCCACGGGCCGGGCATGTCCCGGGCTTTTGCGTAGGCCCGAACTAATGCAGTGCTCCAGTATGAACTCTCCTGATAATCGCACTTCCACACACATCTACTCTTTCTTCGGTAGCGCTCGATACTGAAACATGTGGCCTACGAATGCTCTCCTCCATTTAAATTTATTTCATGGTTGCCATCGAGTCCTCTTTTAACCTCTTAGACTGCCTCTCAAATACTAATACCCTATTCCTGGAACATATAAGGTGTAAATAATTGGAAGTATAAAGGTGATTTTGCTAAAACGATATCCAGCTGCACGCAACGTAGATGCAGCATTTCTCTACTTACTACAGTACTTGACTACTCTTATTTAAAAAATATGAGAAATTCAAGTAAAGTTATTGACAGAAAAGGCATGCATTATGACGTTGTAAGCTTTTGCCAAGTTCTGGCATTTTGTGAACGCGCTACATTCAGAGCGGCAATAACTGACGTTAGAGAGTGAAGAGTCTTTAAAAGGTGAGTGAGTTCAGCTTACAGGAAAGAATTTAAGAAAGAGAACGCCACGCAATGGAAATGTAAGGCGATAGAAAGTGTCCGAAAAAAATAACAAGTGGCGAGAAATGCTATGCAAGCTTCTTTGCTTCCTTTTTTTATTGGTTATGCTCTCCAATTTGTGCCTTGCACTGAAGCTCTCCGCTGGTTGCAGAATTCTTTTTTTTTTGTAATTAGCAGCCACATTCGGCTAGCCATAAGCAAAACTGCGAATTAGCACACAACACGCCACCTCGATTTTACGTACCATACATATCTGAAAAAACCACGCGGGTTTGTTCAATCGACTTCACTCGAATTGCATCAATATTAAAGTTTCGAGCAAAGATATTACATATTAAACAGTTTTCATAGACGACGTAATGAAGCGTACACCAGAAATAACACAGCTATTTGCTACAATAACAAGTATCAACATTTATACTCTAACAAGTATAAATATCTGAAGAATAATACACAACATTGATAGCACAAAGATTAATGTTGCCAGCTAGTTAAAAGATGCTGTAGAAAAGTTGTGTTAGATATCAGCTGGAATATATGCCTGCTGTGGGGTACCTATCAGCAGTAATGGACGAAGGCACATTTTAGAACATTCACGAGATTCCATGAAGGCTGTGGAAATTGTGCTGTTAGTGTAAAGTATAATCTCCTAAAGTACTCACTAGCACTGGGCACATTTCAATCACAACTTTAAAAAAAGCTTCAAATGTAGATGTTTTGTAAGACTTGTAACGGTGAAATTATTATGCAGCGTAAAAGTATCAGTTTCTTCTCTATTATATCATTCGCTTTATTCATAATAATCACAAGGCAAATAACATAAGATTCAAGAAACGATCTCTTAATTTCTTTTTCAGTTTTCAAATCAATCGATAAACCTCTATGTCGTCAGCCATTATTAACAATACCGACACTGAAGTACTGCGACTGGTTTTACTTCTCTTTACAGCGGTTCATTATTGTGGTTCCTTTTGATAATTTTCTGCCGCTGTGTTAAGTTGGGCAGAACAGTCAGCATTAGGACATATTTATTTTGTTACCACCTTCTTATACAAGCCAAACACTTGGCTTCGAGTAAAATGTAGATAAAGAGGTCGTAATAGAAAACATTGACGTACAAAGCACGTGTTTTCGCCACGCTCACCTCAACGTTGGAAGTTTGAGCCGACTAAGTTGTTTACACGTTCCACACTTTTCCCGGATTTTTCCTGAAGGCCGCATCTTCCGTCTTCCCTGTTTGAAAAAGCTCTTCTCTTCCTGGAAAGACGTCCACGAGCTCCGCTGTTAAATTTTTATCGGTACGCCCTCCAGCACAAGCTGAAAACAGCAATACGGCTTTTTTACGCCGCCGCCGCCGCTGCTGCGTCAAACACAACAGAACGCGTAAAGACGTTAGGAACGGGACCAGGCCGAAAGTCTTCCAACAGAAATCGCCCGCGGCAATTTTTCGCCGCATAACTTATGCGCTGTGCAAAGAAGCCAATCCCGTCTAGCGGCAGGGATCCTTTCACTGCCGCTGTCGGTTATACTCATTGCTTTATACTACTTCTTTGTCCGGCGAGATAGTATAAGGAGAGAAAGAGATGCAGAGGAAGATTCAGATAAAGCGCAAACCAATTGAACTGCCGCAAAAAAAAGCGCCACGGTGAGACGAGTGTTCTGGCTGGTTTCATCAGGCACGGGGTTTAGTCCCAAGGAAGACAGCAGACGGGCGATGGAGAAGGCGCTGTGGCGTGGAATCCACACTCTGCTAGCGCGTCGATTTCAATTTATTTTTATTTTGTAGCGGGAACCATGTTTGCCTTGATTTAACTCCCTTCCGCTTTTTGCCTCACCGCTCAATGTGCAGAGACCCAAACGGAATAAAAAAATTAAAAACAACAGCACACGGGGCGCCAGATAAGTGCAAAAAGAAGGCAAGTGCTTGTAGCAGCAGATGAGTGGAAGTGAGGGAAAGGCGGGCAGAAGAAAAAGATTGTTTTGCACTGATATCTTGATTTCCTTCGTGCCATTGTTTTGCCGCGGGCCAGGCGCATACGCGGCCCATCTCCGCTCCTAGCGCCTTCTGCCGCTCCATTTCAGCGTTACTGATGATACCGGCAGAGAAAACTTCGCAGTCAGTTATTGTCGTGCAATATTTCTCCTCGTTTTTGTCTCGTACCAGCGCTTGTATTTTCGGCTCTGTTATGGAATACTGCGTGCTATTAGTTGCTCTGGACAGTGGACATTACTTCTAATCTCCACACCGGTCGCAGATCGCAACACGGAATTTGTAGCTGGCTTTCGCCGGGGCTAAACGTTAGACTTCACTTACTGGCCAGCAAAGCACTGAAAGAATAGAAAATATAGCTGACGATTTTCTTGTTTGAACTTGATATTTTAATGCCTCTATTTATCCTCACATCTATCTGCCCAATGCATGCACTCAAACATAATCAAACATATAGGCATTTCACTCTACGAGACCAAATGGTAAGCTGAAGAGATTCTAATTATACCTTCTATAGCAAAGCTCACTAAATACAGCATTGTGTCACTCCATTCACTGGTCATTACCTGGATGGTTTGTCTTGAAGCTAAATACTTATTCTTTCGCATCCTTTTACAGCACAGAAATCGTTCCCAACTCCACAGGCACCGAAAACTGAACAGACTTTCACAACGCTTCTGTGTAGATTGCATTACGCCGATCAGAACTTGAATGTCGCTTAAGATATTTTTTTCTATTGAACCAGTTTCAAAGCCAGCTCAACATCATGCTCGCTAAAGTTCACCGTCGAGATCAAGGGCGCTTTCAAACGGAGTACTGCATTTACTGTCTGCAGCGCAATATAAATGCATGAAACATTGTGCGTTTATTCACCTCCGCGTAGAGTAATATAATACAAGAAGCCTGGCACGATTCAACTCAGCTGTTTTTCAGCACCCTGGCGCCAGTCTGAGCAGCCCTTTGTTGTTTTTTCACTCAGGATATCGAAGCCCGTTGCAGTTCGGGCGATGGTTGCTCAACCAAATGTTGCGAGACATCTGCGCTACGCTGTAACATCAAACAGCTATGTTAGCAACGATATTTACTTGCTTTCAGCTCACGCCAATCGCCGGTTAGAAGCGTAGCGAAATTCCGGGCTAGCGGTGGCTTGTATGCTAAGCTCTTGAGCCATCAACGCATTCCAAAAAGCCGGTGAAGGGCTTCTCAGGGCCATGATACGTACTGCACACAGGTTCAACGCTTATCCGTTTATCCTAACATAGCCCGGAGTCCCTGTGGCTATTTTTTAGTTTTCTTTTTCCTGCGAGGAAACGGACGTGGACAAGAGCATGGGGCAAACAGACAGGCTTTCAAGTTTAAGGCTCAATATTCGAAGAATAAAACTTTATTCTTAAGGGGAAAAAAAGGCGCCTGTTAGTCTGTAAAAAATGGTAGAGAAAATATAGACGCGAATAACGGCATCAAAAAAAAGATCGCAACTAAGAAAAGGGTTGGGAATAAGGGTCCTACGAGCGCGCTGGTCTTGACACGTTTGACAGCTCGGAAAAAAGGAAGGGTAATAGCTTCCATTGTGCGGGAAAAAACCTCGAGTCTTTGCCGCTCGTTGGGAAATAACGTGCCTCTTGTTTGTGTGTTCTATTTTTCTTCCTCTTCCTTTCCATTTGTACGTGCTTAAAGGAGGTAGAGGGTCTGCTTTTATCGCATAAACATTAGACACGAATTCAATATCTGAGATGTGTTCGCGTGAAACAATAACGGCTACATGGCATGCGCTTGCTCGCGCTATCCAATCGAATTGATTAAAAAAAGAAATCCTTATTGCATTCCTGGATAATTTTTTTTTTCTCTTATTTGAAGCTCGTCCTTCCAATAGCACCGTATGCCTGCAGGCTTCGCATGCTGCTGATTTTGTGAGGAGCATGAAGATTCGACTAATCTCCGTATCGATGGGTTGGGTACATGTGAAGGCACTCTTTATACCCTGCACCTATTAAATTGCGAGGCATGCCACCGGCGACACACGAAAATACAAAAATAAAAAATATAATGTCAGCGCATTCGCTGCCCTCCAACTAAAGCTCTTTTGAAAACACTGAGCTTTCACAAGAATACTCGCGAACTTCAATATTTTTAACGTCGCCCTGAAGGTTGATAATTTAAACAAAACTTTGCGCCTTTGCTCTCTAGCGCCGCAGTGCAGGAACAATAGGGTGGACACCAGTGTCAAAGATTTCATTGCATAGCAATTACTTCTCCCAACCTATGTGAGGCTGACGAAGCTACAAGTTGCTCTGCCTATATCTCTTTTTCCTTGCTAATCACGTTTCCTTTAACAAGTTATTAATTTTTGTACCTCACCTTGTCTCATGAAAGCGCTGAGCTAAACCTCAGCCCCGTGCACTACAGACGTCTTCCCCGAACTCGATTGTCCTTATTAAAATATTGAATTTCTTGCCGTGGTACGTAGCAGCTTCGGTGAAGGGTTCTATGCTGTTTAGAATTTGCCTATTTATGTTGTTTTTCATATTTTACCGCCTAAATCCTTGAGTGCCTTACTTGCGTGTGGCGAGAATATAAAATAAAAAATAAGAAATTTTTACGTATATTTATGA
This sequence comes from Amblyomma americanum, assembly GCF_052857255.1. Classification (NCBI taxonomy): domain Eukaryota; kingdom Metazoa; phylum Arthropoda; class Arachnida; order Ixodida; family Ixodidae; genus Amblyomma; species Amblyomma americanum. The sequence goes on from NC_135502.1 coordinate 63,285,255, forward strand.
TTTTTGAGAGTACAACAAATAAGGACTCGAATCGCTTTACTGGTAGCTCTTGATGTTTCTGTTCTCTTGAAAACAAATTGGCGAACCGAAAACAGCAAAGTCATTAAGGAGCGAAAACCTTAAACCTCTACACAGTAAAAACAAGAATATCCTATAAAAGCCGAAATGGTCGCACGTAACGCCGTGAAATTTCGCTGAGCTACAGATTCGTTACTGGGATATCGTGTTTGCTGAATTTAACATAGAGACAGTGAAACAACATTCCGCATTACGCGTTCGTTACGTGTTAAGAAAGGAAAAATTGGTTGGACGTAAAAAAGCAGAGCAGCCTAACGTGGGAGAGACGTATCTCTGACATCAGGTACGCACACATGGATAAAGCAGTGCGTACGAGATGTTTAATAAACCAAACAAAACCCCTACCTTCAACGCGGTTTCTTCAGACGACAATGCAGACGGAAGTATCCCGAGTTACATTACCGAAACATGTACGCCGGTGAGCCGGCTTTTTGTATGGGCGTAAACCCTTCTACAAAACAAAAAAGAAAAACACACTCTCCTGTCCAATTTAAACTTGAACATGATGCGATGCAACGGAACTACACTGTAAGACGCGCAGCAACAACGCTATGTTGCAAAAGGTGCAGAATAACGAACACGCATGCTGTAAGGAGAGGCAATGCGATAGGTGAGGGTTTAGTATGAGAGAGAGTGCCAATAATAAACAAAGTAAACAAAAGAGAAGGGGAAATGCTTCCGTCTATGGCACGAAACACTAGACGGAAAGCCGGCTTAGTGTGGATGCTTCTACGACTAAAGCCTGCCTGCACAAAGGAAAGCAGAAACACAAGAAATGGGGAAAGAAGTTGCACTGCCACTTCCTCACGCGCGCACTCGCTACGTCTACTTCTGCCGTCGCCGACACTAGAGTCTCGACGTCGTCCCCAAAGCCGATCTGCCGGCTGGCTGGATGTCTTCCCGTGCGCGGGAAAGGACGTAGACTAGTGGCTGTTAGGACGAGGGCATACTTTTTCTTTTGTGTGTGTTTGTGCACACCCTCTTTCTCTGTACGAGAAGCGGCGCACAGCATCTTCGTTTCGCGGTCCATCGAGGGAAGCCAGGGGAGGCAAGAAAAAGGGGGAACGGAGGCAGAGGAAGCTACAGTGGCAGCGTAAATAGGAACCATCGGACGCGGCCGGGCCTCGGGAAAGGGAAGAGGCGAGTAGGAGGGCGGCGGGGTATCGTGGCAGGCCCGGGAGGATGGTCGGCCGCCGGCGCACGGGCGCGATGAAAGAATGTGCGGCGACCAGGGGAGACCGTGGCGTCTAAGAGGACTCCGCTTCAATAGATCGATTGGCTGCGCTAATGCACGCCGGCACGCGTCGAAAGGAGAGCGCCGGTCGTCGCCGCCGTCGCCGCTGCTGCCTCCATTGGCGCGCCGCTGGAAGAAAAGGAGCAAGGCGCTCATCAACTGATCGGCTGCGCCCCCTCCCCCTCTGTCTCTTGCCCTCCTCGGGTGATGGACCCGGGGAGCTGCCCGACTGCTCGCCGGCGCCTTCATTTGCGCCTCGCCCACCACGCCGAGTACGTCCAACCCGCCAGAGTGATGGGTCCGCTGCCCGAGGCGGAGAGTAAGACATACGAAAGGAGGGTGGTTTTAAGCATGAAAAAAAATAGAGAAAGCTTGCGGTGCTTTCTCCGCGATTTCTTACTTTAAGAGACACGGCTTAAAGTCGACCTTTAAAATTGAGAGCTTGCATTTTTTGTCGTATCTTTAATGCTTTTGACTCACTGACTATTTTGCCTCTTCTTTGCCGTTTCCATGCCTCTGAAAAGTTTGATAGCGCCTTTGATATATACAGCAAATATTCATTCATGCACCCAGAGACCTTTGCTTTTTTTTGGTTCATTCTTTGGTTTCTCAAATTAAGAAAAAATTATGCGCTTGACCACTTCCCGGGGGGCTCGATCTTGCCACCAATCGTTATCAGAAGGCACCAGTAACTGCTAACCACACATGGTAGAGTCGAACTTTATGTATTCCCTCTGGAGAAATTTCCAATCAAAGCGCTACGTACAGAGAGGCATTCCTCATACGACATATTTCTATCATTCTCGTTGCGTTCGTACACGCATGCCAGTGCATGTGGACTATTTTTCAGGCTCGGCATAGGCTCAACATCCAGGCCTGTGAAATGAAAATAGAAAGGCTCTGGGGAAGGGTGTGGGCACTTTGGTTTTCAAGATATTGTTCCTGAGCTTGAGGCAGAAAGGATTTATCGGCTACTCACGCTACCGCGGAATGAGTATGGGAATGGAAGCTGTGCTCTTCAACGCTGTTAAACGACAAAGGAGCGCCACGGAGCATGTGGAACATCCCTAGACGAAAACGGCACCCGCAAAGTTACAACAACCATCAGTGGACCGTGAACATTAACTACGTGGCCCAGTGAATATAGAAATAAATCAACTCGCAGTAGTATTTGGGTGTGCCCTGGTAGTATTTATTTCATATGTCTCTTTCGTATCAGTTCTTAGTTTCTTGTTGCAACAATATTGCACAGCTATATCTTCCTAACCCCAAGCACTATAACTTTAACACTTCGTTTTGCGTAGCTCTTTTTATTTCATGAAAAAAAGAACATTTTTTTCCCACTGCACGCCACGCAAAGCTCCGGGCGACTGGATTATATCTCTCCTTCAGAGGGCTGATGCAAAAAAAGAGAAGAAATTGCGGCAACATATGAGAAACTGCCCTTTCAATCACGACATTTGCTTTAGCTTAGTTTTTTTTTTTGGTGGTGTGTGGGGGGGGGGGGGGGGGGTCAGACTTCAAAGTACCATTATTCAATTGTGCAGGATTAAGATTAAGGACGGCACATATTCATTTTTGCCTAAAAGCCCAATCAAGAGCACGCCTATACGCATCCTGAGGTGATGCTGGAAAGTAACGTTTCTCCTCATACTTTCAACCCAAATTGCTCTAAACATGACGAAAAATATCAGGCAGTACACGACCAGCGCAAAATAATGTCACGTGTGTTGTTGTCATTTGCGTCACGGGAGCTATCTTTGCACGAGAACATTTTCAAAGCGCGGTAATCTATATTCAGCACTTATGGCAGCTCCTTTTTTTGCTCTCACTGCTCGAGAAAGGTTGTCAGGAGCTGAACTTTCTGGTGCAAAGACTGGACGAGTAATAACGCACCATGCACTTCAACCGAGAGACCCGATAAAGGCTCTCATTGTGAGAGCGGCGTGTTTCCATGGTTCCGTAAAGCAGTCGCTGTTCTCGAACAAAAGGAGACTTCCCTCTTTCCGCGTCACATCGCACAGGCAGGGTTGAGAGGGGCCCGAAAGGGAAGGCGGCAGAAGTGAATTGGGAGTAGGGGCGCGGAGGTATAGGAGAACTGGTTCCGACAGCTTCTTACAGCACGCAAAGGGGGACGTCCGCTCTTAGAAAACTTCTGGAGACAGCGGAAGGGGCGGGTGGTGAACAATAGAGCTCGTGACTGCGCCGGGGTAGAACAATGGCGTCGTGTGGTCTGATCAGTGCTGCCGCACTTTCCCACTATCTCCCTCGTTTTTCGCGCCCACCTGCGAGCTTGGATACCTGAGAACGCGTGGTGGTTGTCGTCAGCGCCGCTTTCCGCCGGCGACACTGTGCGGCGGTCGCCCAAAACCTTGTAGGACGTGTTGCTATGTAGCCAAACAAACAAAAAAAAACGTGCCGTCATACAGCACTTGTAACCTGACCAGCACGTTTTCGGGAAGCACGCTTAGTATCATATTCTCAGCTCGTTTTAAACTTCGTCAGAGTGTCGAAAATTTAAGCGAGAAGCACTCTTTCAGTTACACGATGTCACCTTTTTAACTATACCTTAGACGTGAGAATTCTATTTTTTTCTTCAGCGCTGCCAAATTACTTAAATGCACTGCTTGTGTTGCGGTAATATTTCGCTGGAAAAACTGGCTTTGTATCTGTAATGAAGTTCTGTGGCAGCAGCTTTGGTCTCCCCCCACCTTATCTTTTTGGTGCATTGAAGGACATGGCTTTTAAAAAGCCTGAAATCTAAACTTTGTACGACATATTATATCCGCCTTTAGACAACACAGTTAAAGACCACTGCTCAACTTAATGCCGGGGAATTAAAAAAGACTCTGAATAAAGAACATCATTTCCGTTTTGCCAAGCCCAGAACGCGCTATCGATCAAAGTTTAAGTATAAAAACTGATAAAACATTGCAAGCTATTGTCGCAAGAAATACAACGAGAGGTCGCAGAGAGGAAGAACGAATAGACGCACTCAAAAACTTAGTTGCTGAACAAATCCATGCTGACATGCAAAATGCTGCCTCGCCGTGAGGAAGTTTTCGAAAGGCACGGAAGCTCGGCACCACTGTATACCGCCTGCCTATACCTCGAGAAAATACAGAAATGCTTTGCCTCGTAGTCACTCTACTGAAGGTACAGCCAGCTTTACAGAAGCGTTAAAACCTTTCCTCTGAGTGGGCTTGTATTGAGGTGTGGGCTACATTAGCTTTTACATAAACACCAACATTCGACTAGTATGCGCTCTTAACTGCATTTGCTAAATATATAATAATAGCCTTTGTAACAAGAAATGATTTACTTTTTCAGCACACACAAAAATGTGCTATTTTGTATCCAGTACGTTACAAGATCAGATTACTCCATTAAGCACCGAGTGATCCGCGTATCGTCAACTTTATTTTTTTAACGCCGCAAACATCAATGGTCATTTTTAATTACCTACGTGGTTTATTAATTTTATTTTAAAGACCTCTAGGTGTATCCGTGGCGATAGTATAAATTTCTGGAAGGTCACAAGAAATATCTACTATTGCTGTTAATACTAAGCTAACTTGATAGAGAGCCGAAAACTATTTTCCGAACAATTTGCCCTTAGAATATGAAATCTTGGGACACGGATGAACTCTGTCGAAATGGCTCACCTGGTGGAGGAGGAGTAGAAGGACTTTATTTGAACAGGAGAGGTCTGAGCTCACCTGGTGGATTTCCCGATAATCGTGTTGTCACCCACTTCTAACATTGTTCTTTTTTTTTTGAAACGTTGACTTGAGAACAAAAAGGAAATCATCAATGCCGTAATCCTAGATTGGTGTATTTCCGATGCTTTACGCGTTTGGTTCAATATGTGAAAGAAAAAGTGAAATGTTCGGCACAAAGGATTTTTTTTCCGAAAATGCGATAGTTGGCTTTTCCTTCTTTCTTTAAATTGACTATTTTCAAAATTTAGCATTATGCGAATCCCCAGCAAAATAGATAAATCAACAGATAAGAAATATCTGGGAGCACTGCGTTACTGCAGGCAATATTACTTCACTAGTTTTTTCGTAAAGTTTACGACTATATTCTTATGCCTAAGTTTACGCTAGTTTAGCCACCCTATTTAGTACCTTCGTTTGCTCATCGTATTTGGGCTTACAACAATAAATGCAATAAGTGATGCGCATAACAATACAGAAATAAATGTTGCTTTTTAGTAACGTTTGCAAAATTATCCACGAATATTACTGTTATGGAGCTGGATGAATAACGAGAAACGAAGTTTTATGAGAGTTCGGAAAAAAAAGAACAGGAATGAACCGAGCCAATAATGTCCTTAAGTCCGTGGTAAAAAGAATAAACGAGACAAAACTAAGCGTTTGGCTCGATCGCGCGTGAGCGCCATTCTCAACTATTCCCGTTTTTGCACTGACATTCTTCGCCACAATAACGTCGTTTCATTTGCGTTTTCCGTCGCCGCATGCAGCCCATTAGTAGGACTGTAGGCGCGTGACTCATAAGCGCACTTTCGAGCTGCCACAGCGAGTACGATGCAAATAATAAATAAACAAAAGCACGCGGCACACAGCGGGAGCTCTCGTCGGCTTTCGATTGAAGTGACCGCGCCGTCGCGACTCGGCACCACCGCAGCTCAAAGCGGCCTAGCGCAACCGCAAATGCATGCCGAGCAAGCCGGCTTGCGGTTGGAGCGGGGATTTAATGCTTAGGCGCGTTTCTACATACGCGCGCAAGAAAAATGGTACGCGAGAGTGCCTCCTGGTAATCCGTTCTTTTATCTGGGTATTTATTGCTGAGTGAAAGTGTTCTTATTGTTTAACTGTAGAGCTCGTTTGTGTTTTCGAAAATTTGCGACTACGCCTCCACTACTCGCCGCTCGCTCCCCCTTTCCCTCAGTTCTGCTTCGTTCGTCCGACGTCCACCGACGTCGCTCCGGCCCCATCTATCTGGCGTCCTTCGTCTAAGCCGCCTGCCAGCGTTGCGCCGGCTCCATTAGCAAATTGCGCCGCGCGCTGACTTCAACATGCAGAGAGCAGCGGCTTAATTCGCTCTTATTTGTTTACCCTTGACTTTTGCTGCAATTGTTTCAGAAATTTATCGCAATGATTTTTTGTAATACTTCACCGATATTAATTCGAATGTGGCTTTGTGGTGCGCCAGAAAAAAAGTAAGTGCCGATTTTTTTTTTGCAGCAGGTCGTGTCAAAGGGCACCGAAAGCTGCCTGCGTTTTTGTATCACTCGTTTAATCGTTCATTGAATTTCGGTAACGTCAATCAAGAATTAAGCATCACTGTAATTTCTGCTACTGTTTTCATTTCTTCAAATGTCTAGCAAATTTCAGTACAAGTTAGAAAAAAAATTGAAATAAAGGCTTAATAATTAGAATGCTTATAAATATACTGAGGATATTTTTTCTTCTTAAATGCCTCATTAATTTCTGACGAATGAATCCGAAGCAGATCTTCCTTTCGCAATATCTGATGTCTTCTGAGAATTTGAAGGCACATTTGTTATTAAGTTCAGCGTCTACGGATCGTGACATAAAAAATGTTTTATCCTCAACTTATATTGCCTTTAATAATAATAATTGGTTTTTTGGGGAAAGGAAACGGCGCAGAATCTGTCTCATATGTCGTTGGACACCTGAACCGCGCCGTAAGGGAAGGGATAAAGGAGAGAGTGAAAGAATAAAGGAAGAAGAGGTGCCGTAGTGAAGGGCTCCGGACTAATTTCGACCACCTGGGGATCTTTAACGTGCACTGACATCGCACAGCACACGGGCGCCTTAGCGTTTTTCTTCCATAAAAACGCAGCCGCCGCGGTCGGGTTCGAACCCTATTATATTGCCTTTGAAAGAAGGTTATCGGTTTTTCTTCTTTTTCTCTCCTTCCGCATGCTGATACATTCAAAGGCCGGCGTTCAGAAAGGGGCAAGATCGTCGGCGCGATTCAAACTGGTTCCTTCCAGCTTCCAGAAAACACGACTCAGCGCCAAAGGAGAAGAAAGCACGCAGGCCTAGCCAGGTGAATTGCCTCTGGCTTGGCGTCGAAACAGACGCGCCCGAAGATTCCGCGGTTCGATATATAGGACAAGCATTGCAACAGAACCCCGGCACAAAGGCGCTCTTGTTTACTAGGCGCGAAGGAAATAAGTTGGCCCTCGACGGGAACCGCTTTCATTGTGGCGTGCCGCTGCCGAAAATCGATCCTCTTTCTTCTCGTTCGCTCTATCTTTCTTCATCTCCGCTTCCAAGGCAGAAACCAACTTAACCTCGCAAGGAAAACATTGCGACAGACACTGTTATAACCTGCGAGAATGAATGAGTGGAATCATATGCACGTAGTTGTGCGATTAGAACTAGAAACGATGTGTTGGATAGATTGGTTTATGAAATGCTATTGCGTGCTTTAACGCGGAATAGACGAGATGTCAATGGGCAGATGTGGGTAAGGTTCTTCAAAAAACTGTTCAGACGGTTGCGTTCGAACATGAAAGGAATGAGCTGAAAATTGTATCTGAAGTAACTTCATGCACATGGAAACTGCATATTTTTTGTACATTAAAATCGTTTTAAAACTATATATAGAGAGCTGTGATTTTCCAGCAGTGCCATTTGAGGCCAGCCTTTTTGCTAGCTGGCAACTCCGTCAATGGTAACTGGAGCCGATAAAATCCCAATCAACCCCCGATATGACCGCGGGATGATGACCCTTCTGTCACTCGTTAGGTTCAGCAAATACTTTCTCCGGAAGATTACACCAGCGTCGGTTCAAAATTTTCGAGCAGTGAGTTTATGCGTGGAATCGTAGAAAAAAATATGTTAAACTAAATATGCTGTTTTTTTTGTTGTTGTTGTTTTGAGCGGGAAGCCTTTCTACGTCATTTTTTCGCGCGATTTGTCACGGGGCCGAGACCTTGAGCGAGCTTCCAGCACAGAGACGCTAATCTGTGCCCCGGCTGCGTGTGCTTCCTCGAGCGACATGCAAACGCTAATCTGAATTTAATTTACCAGAAGAAACTGACTGTTCGCAGGCTCTAAGTTCCCCATGACCCGAGACCTTCCACAAGCACGCACACATCCGCGCTCCTCCAAGCCGCCAACAACAAAGTCGGCTGGGAGAAACAAGTCGCTCCTGCACTGCCTTCCCGGGAAAGTTAATAAACCTTCCTCGGCTTCCCCAGAGAGGGCAGGAAAAATACAAGTCGAGCTACTTCCTTCCCGAAGAAAGCGTCGCGGCAGAGTTAGTTAAATGTTGTTCTTTTGGACGAGCAGCCGAATGGCCGGAATAGTTTCGAAGTCTCCAAAAACCTAGTTCAAGGAAGCAATGGTGCGTTCCTAAGCAAATCAAGGCGTAGGGAACATGCCGATGAGCAACAATCTAAAGGACGCGGTAGTATATACAGCCGAAAATAATCCACATAAAACGTGACCTATATAAAATTGAATATTTCACGAGTGCTTTCCTACACATAAATGCACTTTTTCTCCTTGAGATAAATATTAGTTAAAAGCTTTGCGTCTACATTTAGAAGCAAGCTTTATTCCCGTCTGCATTTTGTTTCCAAGTCGTAGTTAGAATGAGTTCAGAAAGAAGCGGTAATTAAGTTTATGTATTAGAAAGATGCGTCAGTGCGCACGTTTAGGCATATGGTGGAATGTGCTGGAGCTACGTTTAATATATTCTTGTGTGAAAATGTTATCCAATGAAGAAAATTGCAGTTCCTGCTTACGAAAGCATTGCAATAATTTAGAGGCTCACTCTCTTTCTCAGTCTGTTTTATTTTCCTTCTGTGCAGATCTCAATAGAGAATTTCCTATTAGTGTTTTCGAGTAACAGCTAGTCCTCGGACGTGATGATACAGTGTCAGCGGGCGAGTTCCTAGATGAAAGAATTTAGTTATCTCGGCATCACGGTCCTTACTCATTCTGAATCAGTCCTCATAACGCGGAATTTGTCTCATGAAAAGTTCTATTAATGCGTACCTAAAAAATTAGAACATATGCACAAGCTTAAAGGTCTTCTAGGCGAATAGAAATAAATGGCAGAGCTACGCTTAATAGGGTAGAAGCAAATTGCGCCTTAGTTTTTGCATGCCGTATCTTTTATCGTAGTCTTCACTGGTGGATAGCGACTTTCTTGCAAATCTGAGTCCGATTTCTACAACACGCACAATACTATCTCTTCAGTACGTCGCGCACGTCAAACTGTTTTTTTTTCCTTCTCAGATCAGGTTCATAATCAAGCATGCATAAATTTGCAAACCACCAATATTTGAATAGAAAAATATGGCTTATGGTTTAGGTGGGTCAACGTCGCCAATCGACTCAGGCTATGAGAGACGCCGTAGTGAAGGGCTCCGGAAATTTCGACCACCTGGTGTTCTTTTACGCGCACTGGCACCGCACAATACACGGGCCTCTCGAATTTCGCCTCCATCGAAATTCGACCGCCGCGGCCGGGATCGAGCCAGCGTCTTTCGGGTCAGCATCCGAGCGCCATAACCACTGAGCCACCGCCGCGGCGGAATAAAACAATACCAGAAGTCTAAAAGCAGTGCAGGGCGTACAGGCATAGTTGAGCCCATTGCGACTTCCCATGGGCTAATTTCCAGTGTTGTTTGAGCATGCTTTCGCTGTTTTGGCCCTATAACAGCAATGACAACATTTCGATAACAAATAAACAGGAAGGTCCACCTTCGTCACGCCTAGCAAAACTGACACCCTATGCACATTTGCGTGTTCCCGGCAGACGAGTGTAAAACAGACTTCCTGCTCGTTCAGTGTCGATTTTGCACCTCAGAGCGTTTCAGTCACGCCACTAAGTAACGCGCGAGAAATGGGATTCATTCGAAGAAAACAAAACGCGAGAACCGGGGGAAGAGGGGCAGGCCGGGAATGAGAAGGGAGCATAGTGCCGGCCAGCCTCGTTGGAGCGAGCATATTTCATTGTCGCGCCGAGCACGCGGTCCGCCCTCTCTCTCACTCCCCCATGGCCGCCGCCTTTCCTCTGCCCGTGGTGGCGCGTACGCATTAGAAAAGCGAGCTCGTTTCAGGGCGTGTGCCGGTGCCGTTGCCGGCCGGCGGGCGTGTCGGGCGCGTGCAAGAAAGAAAATAAAAAGAACAAAGAAACGAGAAGTAGTAGGAACAAAGTGGAGGCACACTCCGCACAGTTACCTGCCGGAGCTTTCGCGCTCTCATGCGGTCTCAGAGTCGTCGCGCAGAGCTGACCGGCGCCCGCTTTTTTACGAGCTTGCGCGTGCTTGTCCTTGCGGCGCGTAATTGAGCTGCGGCATTGTCTCTTCATTTATTGAGCGCCTCGGACATGGGACGCGAAAAGCTGCTCGGTCACGGAGCATACGGAAACGTGCCCTTGTGTACGCGCGTGTTATGAGTGGCGCATGACGCCCGAGCGAAGAAACATGCGGCCGAACAAAGAGATGCATTTGGGGATGATTGAACAGCAACAGCTTGGCGTTGATGCCCGCAGGAGACAGGCGGGAGTGTGCGGGGTATTTTTGTTTTTTGTTTTTCGCTCGTTTGCCTCAACTGCTTTTGTAGTTGGAATTTGTTCTCTTTCCTGCTTGAATGATAGTAATCTACAAGAGCATTCTTTATGTAGATAATAAATCAAGACTACGAAAAGAAAAAAATAGGTGAAAAGCAACTATTTTCATGTCATAGTCGTCGTTATACGAACGCTGGAATCTTTTCTTCAGTGATGGGCCGCAGACTTGATAAAGAAAAAGCGAAGCACGCATTAAAAAAGCAAATGCTTTATTTTGTGATGGTTGATGCATATGGCTAGGAAGCGTATATTTCGATTTTGTCCTGCGGGTGATCACACCAGGAAAAAAAAAGATGTGTCTACTTTGTAGCACGCGGCCATGGTGTCCTATTTGGTCTTGTTGTGTTCCTGTCTTCTCGCGTCGCCTTCATTTGTTCGTGCTCATCAAACAAATAACCTTGTTTTTATCGGCTGCCGTAACCAAGTTTGAAACTATAATTTTAGCCGTTTGATGACAAAGTTAAGCCAAAGGGAGGCATTAGACACTACAGGCAGACAAAAAGGTTGGAAATATATTAGTAGTTAACAAATCTTTTGCGTCGCAAACAATTTACGTTGGCACCTAGAGCTTTATAAACCGAGGTAACCGACCGAGTTATAACAAACACGGGAGAAAAACTTTGGAACCCTAGATCATTAGGAACAGTGGCCCTGACTGTACGTAAGCGTCCCTTCGACGCCGGTTTTAGATAAAGGGTGCTTTTGTATAGCTATCTTGGAACTAATTAATACGATTGCTCTTCAACATATATTTTCTGACCACATTACGAACGATGCGTTGGTGAAATATATTCAACTGCTTTATCATTTCTTTTTCTGTTTTCTTATCAAACCGACGCCGGACGTGTTTGAATATTCTATTGTTTACTCTCGAGGTGCTTCACAGGGAGGCTTTGTTCTGTTCTAGCATGTCATTCTAGGTAAACTTCAGGGTTGTTAGTAAGACCCTTCTCGCCGGTCCTTTTGTCTTGTTCTGTTTGTAGCATTCTCTGTACCATAATTAAATTGGCGAAGTCACTCAGGCTGCACACGTTCCCGCTTTATCTGCTCATTTTATCTCAATATTCTTTTGTTCTGTCCAGCGCATGCGTTCCAAAAAACAAAAACGAAAGCAATAAAAAAAATTTAAAGAAAAGAAAAATGAACCACAATCACCTTCCGATATGTGACATAAATGAATGTAGCAGTTCATAGTTTTCCAGGCAAAAGAATTAGAATAAAAAGAGAGGAACCACAAGCCTGCTAATTGTGTTGTTGTGTGTACATATTATGGCGCTGCGTATAGTTAAATTTCAGATTACGGATTTCCACAAAAGTTATACCTTTAATGTCGGTTACTGACGAGTGATAAGAGGCCTGAGGCTAAAGTTTGCCGGTTGAAAAAAAAAATTCTGAAGTATTCCACAAAATAAAACGTTAAGTCTCTCGCCATCTTTTTAAGGAGTTCAAAAAATAAAAAGAAATAAGGAATAAAGTACTCGAAGTTTTGTAGAACTAAATAATACCCATAAATCGTAATGTTCCTGGTACTTGGTTTAATGCGCGGAAATCCGATTAGTATATATTTGGCAACATAAGGGCGACTGTCAAGCTCGCCAAACGATCCACTGCTTTTGCCGTCAAAGTCGACAATTCACAATTTTCTGCAGCGCTTTGCTTCAAAAATAAACTCCATCATGAAATCGGCGCCCTCCGGTTTTCATTAAATATCAGGAAAGCTAATTTACTTCTTCAATCCAGTCTCAAATACCATAAGAAGAGTGAGGCGAAAGAACTTCCATTCTCTTCATGGAAAGGAGCAGGAACGAAGGCATAAAGGAAAAAGCCCTACATGCAGTGGTTCTTTGGCGTAGGCGAAGACAACCCGTTCATGACCAACATGGGCGTTCCTATGCCAATTGTCTGTCCTTAAACCCCCCCCCCTCACACACACACACACACACAAACACACAAACAAAGCAACGCTGCTCCATGTGCATTGGACAGGAAGAAAACGCACCCGCACCTTCTCTCAGTTCGAAGCACCTTCCGCCCTACGTCGACGCAGACGCATCAGAGGTGATATCGCAATTCGATACACGGCAAACACTGCAACAGAGCCACAACGTAAAGGCGCTCCTGTTTACTGCGTGCGAAAGAAATAAGCTCGCCTTCGACGAGAAACTCCTTTCATTGCGGCCTGCCGCAACCGAAAATCAATCTTCTCTGTTCACTGCCTTTTTCTCGTTCCGAAGCTCGCGCACCGTGAACTGCTTCTCTCAGCATTTTTCTCTCAGCCATTCTCGAGGGAAAGCGCTGGCGAATTACAGCCGCTCAGCAGCCATGCAGGAAAAACTATTGTGCTCCCGTTCTCGAATCGAAGCAAGCGATTACGCGAACACGCGCTGGCGGATCTCGAATGGGAAGGCTTCCGTGAAAGCACTGGTACCTTACATCCAGGTGTTTCAGAATGAAGGGAGTTTGAAAGAGCGGCCAGTAGTAGGGACTGCGCAGGAGTCAATTAATCTTTGATTGTTTGTTCTGGAAACAAGTTTTAAAGTGGAAACCATGCTCGGGGCAGAAAGAAGGCTCTCGAAGGAAGTGAAAAAAAAAACGAAATAATTTAAGGGTATTGGAGCGAGACCGAAACAATATTACTTAGTACGCATGAGCTGAAATAGGATTTAAGGATTCCACTTGGTGCTTTCAACAGGGTGGATGAGAAGGCGTTGCCACCTGTAATCTAAAGACAAAAGCACCAATCTGGCAAAAAAAAAGCAATAGGAAGTGTAGAGACCTCGATAAAAACACCCTCGAGTGGCACTCAATATTGAGAGTAATTAAGCTGAAGTTTGCTAGTATCTTATGCAGTATGTATAATGCTCTTTATTAGGAATTTTCAGTCTTGCTACAGGAACCACTTGTTTGAGAGTAAGGCACTCGCTGCAACTGGAAGTGGCTGGAAGGCAATCGTCTCACATATTTCCGCATCGTGAACCGCACTCTAGGTATTGGCAATACAAAAATAGAACCGCTTACCGAAACTGGGCGAAAAATCATTGGAATACTTACAATTTCGCGGAACTGTACGTCATTTTAACCATGATGCTTTCATCCGCCGCGGTGGCTTTGTGGTTATGGCGCTCGGCTGCTGGCCCGAAAGACGCGGGATCAATCCCGCCCGCAGCGGTCGAATTTCGATGGAGGCGAAATTTTAGGGGCCCGTGTATTGTGCGATGTCAGTGCACGTTAAAGAAACCCAGGTGGTAGAAATCTCCGGAGCCCTTAGCTACGGCGTCTCTCATACCGTGAGTCGCATTGGGACGTTAAACCCCCACAAATAAAAACAAACCAAACCAAACCAAACCATGATGTTTTCCTGCCCTATTCATCGAAAACCTACGCATGAAGTTGTGTTGCAAAGGAAAGGGCAGCAAAACCGCTAGTCAAAATCAGCCAAAAGAAGTATTGTCGGCCGGTTTCCTATCGCAAAATTCTTGGGCAGTGCGCGGATGATCTGGAGACGAACAACACAACAAATGCAAATATTTCTGACGGGTCTATGAAATAAAGTGCACGACGCAGCTAGTGAGCAGGCTGTATCTGAATGGCGATAAGGACTATAATTATCGTAGTGTGCACAATTCATCACTTTCCGTAGAATTCCTACTGTGAAATTGTACCACCCAGTGTCCCGCAGCAGACGAAGTGATTACTCTATTGTGATAAACTGAAAGCGTCAAGCATAGATAGAACTTAGACCCATATTCTAAACTGTAGTAATATTCTTTTTCTGGTTTTGCCACGCTGGACACATGGCACACTTTATTAAACTCTACATCGTCAGCTAAAAGAGGAATCAGGACAAAAGAGAGCCTCCCTGACCCGTTTCACAAATTCAGCGCCGTCTATTTCAAAATCTCTTGTGAGTACCAAGAGAAGAGAGGCAACGAGAGTAAAAATATTCACATTTCCGGCATTAAACACGCCATTACCTTGATGGCAGTGGGCGACAGCGCTGTCGTCATCGCAGATTGAAGGTACAATGGAAGTACGAGGGCACAGAACAGAGCGGCTATCTCCCTCAATTTTTTACCCAAAGTATAGAGGGGCCTTCATTTTCTTCTATCGTGCACGACACGACACAGGAAACGGCGGTGGAAAATTGCGGACAGAGACCGACAGATGGGGCAGCGTGTAGCGTGAAAGCTTGCCTTTTGTACACGTCTGTGTTTATTTAATTGAAGATACGCGTTCGATAATATAGTTAAGCATGCCTAATGCCCTACCGCTAAATAGCGTAATAAATATGCTAAATACCGTATTATTTGTTTTCAAATCTCTGAAGGGCAAACCATTTTTGTTGGCTAACGTATGTAGTACGAAACTTGAGAAAACAGATTCTAAGCATCAAAATTTAACGCTGATGCCCAGATCCTTAAATAATCTAAAGCACAGACGCCGCTCATTGTCGGTGAGAGGCCTCACATCGCGCGTCTCGATCTGTGGCTTTCTGCTTTAGCTTCTCTAGTGGGGTTTGTACCAAGGGGTACTTAAGCCAACGCATTAGACGAAGTAGTCTAAAAATGCCACGTTACTATCCCCTTCATATTTCCACGCAATACTATTAATGCGGGGAATAGGACAACGTTTTCATCTGCTGTATGGAAACGAACAACCGGAATAACTGCGCAGACTTAAGGACGAACGTCCTGTGGAAACGAGAAGGATTAAAAATAATTAATCTGAATATTGGCCTCATGCTTCACCTCATTTTAACTTTCTTCACTCAAAATGTTGTAATTTTCATTCGCTAGCCTGTTAAAACATCGATGTATGCCCCGGTATTAACAATTGTGTTCTGGGGACAGTGTCTAATCTTCATTCCAATCCCCGACCGCGCAGTTCTGGTGAGTTTCGCGGCACGTTTTGTGGAAAGAAAAGAAAAGAAGAAAAGCTAGACAACTCCAATAAGAAGCTTCACGATACTCTACGGGTGAACCCGTCGCTTCGGGGCTATAGCAACAGCGTGTTCGGCAGCTCCTCCGCGAATGAGACCCGGGACGCGGGCAAATAAGAACTTTTAGACGAAGAAATAAAAATGAGAAAAAAATGCGGTGGAGAGGGCTTGGCCAGTTTAAACACACGGGGTCAGCGCGAGATAGGCGTAGCTGAGCTCTGCCCCGGAGGTTTAATATTTGATGGGCCGAGCGCGCGACAACTGCAACAGGGGAACGCCTCGGGGCCCGCCGCCTTGCACATCGATCTGCAGCAGCCAAGACGTCGGCTGTGCTCGGGGTGAGCGAATGGGTTGGGGGCAGCGGGGAAGAGGGGAAGGAAATGCAGCTGGGGAGAGGGGGGGGGGGGGGGGGCGCCGCAATTTGGGGAAACGACGCTCGTATTCTATGCGCGCTCGGAGAACGCCCGTCGCTTGCTTAGCCGACCGCACTCGCTTCTTTATTGTTACTCTTATTGTCCGCCCTGCTTCTCATTGCTCCCTTATTATTGCTGCGCTTATTATTAAAGACGAAAATAATGCGAGTTGAGCCGCTTTCATCGGGATTACTCACCGTCGTTGTCTTATTGTTAATGTCCCCTTCGTCAAATTAGTCATGATACCGCTTAATACTGGTACGAGTGTTTCTAGCGCTATCTTATTATAGCCCGCGGTTGTATTCTTTTCCGATGAGGGGTCAATTTCAGTACAATCTTATTGGGCGCTTTTCCGTTCTATTCTTCACGGCGGTTCGTTACGTCCGGATTTAATTCATTCCTAGTAGACTCGATTATAATAAGATGCTTGCAAGAACGGCTCTACATCAATTATGTCGGCAAATATTCCACATGTACCTCATAGTAAAAAAAAAGCTGCACCTGCCGTCAGTACTCCATGACCTGAGTGTCTTATTAAGTTTTCGCGAGTAAATGTGCACTATCAGCGTATAATTTGGGAGCACCGCGCAGGACGCGCCCCAATAGTGCTGACCGATGGCACATCCCATCTTCTCAGTTTTCTCAGCAACGTTTAACGCTCTAATCTGCTAAACATAAGAGCTCTAGAAGGAAAAGCTGCATATCACCGACAAACGCTCATTTCTTGCACAGGAGTTCTTTTCATAACGTACTGTCGCATCGTTTCTGTCCTTATAGTACTGTGTTCTCACCAGCACTCTAGCGAGAATGTGCCGGGTATATCACCCGTGCAGCAGTTTTGAAGCCGACGAGGGAGGCGTCAACGCGCATTCAAATGCATTCCTGTGTACTGCGAGCTGCTGAAATTTTAAGGAGATGCCTTGGGCGTAACGTGATCGGTCAAAATCACTGTAAGGGCGTTTGTTTACGAAAAAAAAACTAAACAAATTACAAAAGCTCTACTAACCGCATGGTCTGCTAATCTTCATCGTTGTTTTTATCGGAGAGCCAATTGCCATCACATGAGGAAAAGTTTACTGGTCTTGTGCCGGCGAAATTAAATGGGCTTTGATGGGAGCTCTAATAATGTTGCGGCATGCCTACGATATTGAAGCACGCCGCTTCACAAATAGTGTCCAGCAATGATTTTTTTTAAATGCGGTTTGTAGAAGCTGAGCTATCTGTAGTTAAAATTTGAATGTCAGCGTCTTCGCGCCTTTCCCTCTCCTCTCATCACTTTTTGCACGCTGGAAGGTAGGTGCTCCTTCTACGACCCCCCTCTGGGAGCGAAGCTTCCCGATCCGCCGGAGCTAAGCGGCTTATTGGCCGCGGCCACGGTAGCTGCCTGACGTGTGAAAGATTCTAACCAATGGCCACCTCTCACCTTGTCTACGCAGATGCGGGGGACGGAGGAGAGTGCGAGCATAAAAAAGTCGCCGGGAAGGGCTCGCCAACTTTGACGCATGATTGTGGGTCGTCTTCTGCGTGTAGAAGAGTATTATTTGGCTCTGGTTTTCCTGGCCACACAGTGCAGTGATTAAGTGAGTTAATCTGCTCCCCTCGGAAGGCGTTTCAGAGCCCCTTTAAAGCGATTACTTTCAAATCGCTTTAGGTTCTGCCAAGTGGAAACTGCGGACGATGCCTATGGGAAGCGCGAGGCTATACGCATCATCATTTACCGGGCGCAGAATACGAAGCATTTTTTTCGCAAACTGACCAACGCCACGCGCCAAGCCAAACAACGAAACCGCTGCCTTACCGTGAAGAAAATGCGCCTATGCGCTGCAGTTAATCGCAGCTTCGCAAAATATTCTGGTAACACGTTCCTCACATGAGTTTAAAAGCCCCGGGATTAACGCCTCCCCTTTCTGTGTGATTCGCATCCCGGGGAAGCCAGTGTGTATTGGAAAAATGTGTGCCTTTCGCGAGGTTTTTAGGACTTCTATCACTATCGGAATTATTGCGAATCATTTCGCAACGATAAAAATTCATGTGGTGCTCATTTGCGACGGCTTCGCATAGAGCGAGTTCTTCATCGGTCTAGCCTAAAGATTGCAGATAAAGATCACCATATTATCCATTCTGCCGTCTTTGAGGATCAGATGGCTCTTGAACGCTGTGCCGGAGTGGAGCTCGTCTAACTCAATAAGAAATGAACTGCGGTTTAATTCCTTAGCCATCAACCTTAGGACTTACGCTCTCGCCTTACAAAAGCACGATCACAAAATGCTAGCGCAGCACTTCACCGCTTCACGCCAGCCGCTAAGCGCTCACAGCGCTGACTGTTCGCTGCGGCGAGGCCTACCAAGTTGCCTTGTTTTCTTACTCCAATTTTTGTCCTTGCATAGATAATGTAGCCGCATCAGAAGCACGAAGTGATGCAAAGATTAAAAAAAGTGAAAGACAATTGTAGCTGCCGTGAACTCAAATGCAATACAGTGCCAAAGATTAAGTGCTCCGTTTGCAGTCGGAGCAGAAAAACAGCCCAAAGTTAGAAGGCATAAAAAAAGGAAGGAAGGAAAGAAAGTAGAATAAGAGGAAAACAGTCCCCCGCCCGAGCGGGCTCCCAAGCCAGAACTTATAGGAGCCAAACAGAGAAAAAAATATAAAAAGCGCAGTCCAGTGGCACGTCCTACAGCCAATGAAAGATAGATAGAAGGAAACCGGAAGTGAAGGGAAGGGGACGTCACACGTAGAGACGGTGCACCACGCGCGCTCGCCTTTGCCGACTCGTCAAATATGCATGCAGCGAACCGTTTTATTAGGCCGTCCCCGGCAGCGTCGCGCGACTCCCCGCACCGCATCGCATCGTCGTCTTCGTCCCGCAGTGGGTGTCAAGCGCCGCGAACCCCGAGCGCTTCGTGGCCGCACGCCGTGTTCCCTCCTCGCACAGTCGTGCCGCCTGCGTCCCGTGTATTCGTAGAACGTGTTTTCCATCGCTGCTCCGCCAAACGCGAAGATGGTCGGCCGGTTGTCTTGTACGTGAGTTCGTACATGCTTGGTCGTTTGTGTACGCGTTACGCGGTGCGTGCTTGTGTACCTGTCATGTGCGTGCGTGGCTGCATCCGTCTTTTGCCATTCGGCTTGAAGGTCCCGTTTTATTTCTTTTTTGGGGATGTCCACGTGTTCCTCTAGGCGTCTCTGTCACGTGCACGTGTTTGCGCACAGTGTGTGACGGGAGTAGGTGAGAGGAACGACTCGGGAAGGATAGCTGGCACGTCGAGGCGCGGTTGCCGAATCTCGCGGCGCGCCGTTCCGGGCTGGGGGGCCAATTTGCGGACTCCTCTCGCGTGCTTCGTTTCCGTTGTGTGGACAGCCTGGGATGGGGCCCCCTTGTTTGGACAAGTTTGTCGCCTCGCGACCTTTTCCTGCTGCTCTGACAGAGTAAGCGGACAGAACTCCGCGGGTCTTCGCAGAGGTATTAGCCTTGACGCTCGAGGTTCCTTCCTTGACGAAATAGCACAAATTAGGGTCCGCGATGAAATCAAGATGTCATATGTTAAGAAAGCATTTTAATGGGAACATGAGTCGAGTTGACCTGGCGCACGCTGAGATGAAAGAGACTGATGTTTGGAAAAAAAAATGAAAGCATTCTGAGATTGTCTACATTTTGGGCTGCATTTTGCTTTCACTCTGAGGAATAAGAATGTGGTTTACTGGCGGCTTTTGCTTCTTGTTTGAACAGCGAAAATTAGAACTAACGATACTGATCGTATGTCTTGAAACTTAAGGTGCTTTGTTGATGGATATGGATACATTCAAGGACTGGCTGGGTATAATAAAAGAGAACATTCAAGCAATCAACCGACCATCAACACCCAGGAATGAACCACCACGAACTACTTCAAAATCCTGGCTCTCTACCTAGGGAAACAACGGGATATGGTGGCAACACTTAATGACAAAAAAAATCTAGAATACTAGACTCCACGGTGCGTGAAATATGACTGAATAAACAGGCTTTATGCTTCAAGAACTGAAGCAGGCAGGGAACGGTAAAGAGCGACACTCAAGAAGAATGCCGATGGAATGGCCGGGGATAAAATTGCTCCATAGACCTGGAGAGTTGTTATATACTAAAAAAAATTAATTTTTTGCTCCGCATAACAACATTGATGAGAGGAGCTGCAGCGGAAGAGTGTCTTCTTGGTGCTTCCAAGTTTATATCCTAAAAGCACAGGTATTTCCTGAAATCATAGTTATAACTGGTGGATTAACTGAATCATACTTACAAGGATTATATACGGTGATGCCAGTGTTTTAACAGATCTGAAAGCATTCAAGAACTGCTGGAGCAACAAAACGCTGGAAAACATTGAATTGGCTACCATAAGAACGTGAAATTGTCTGTACTGTGTTTTTATTTTGTTGTTCTTAGCGGAGCGTGCGTATTGAGGACTTTTGAGATGCAACTCTTGCGTTGTAGAGCTGTATTTCGAGTGGCACATGCAGCTTTCCTTGTGCACTGCGTAAACATTATTCATGGGGCTCAGTAATTTCCATAAGAAGGCTTCAAGGATAGTTGCCATGCGAAGAGAAAAAAAAATTCAGAATCTACACTTTGCTATCGTTCTGTATCCAGTAAGAGTGGGCTACGATACC
Organism: Amblyomma americanum; assembly: GCF_052857255.1. Lineage (NCBI taxonomy): Eukaryota > Metazoa > Arthropoda > Arachnida > Ixodida > Ixodidae > Amblyomma > Amblyomma americanum. The sequence goes on from NC_135502.1 coordinate 63,306,145, forward strand.
AAACAGATTCTGCTTACCGTGACACTTTGTTGGATTGAAATTTAACACAGACGAGTAGTGCGACCATGGACAAATACCGGACAAAAGAAGACAAAACAAAAATATGGGAGATGTGGTGCAGGAACCAAGCAACTGAGTAATCACTCTTAAAGTTTTGGGAGACGTGTTTGACAGCTCCCCAATCATTCCAGAGAAGTGCACGGTTAGACTTCACATTGTGCATGCAAACAGATAACTCGTTTTTGCAGGAACCATTTTGATGATGGCTGCATGGTGGAGCGACTTACCGAACCGTAGGTCTAGATATAGGATAAAAAAAAATTGCCACGCAATTTCAAACTAGCCGTAGACAAAGATGAAAGAGGTAGGGAACTTCAGAAGAAGATTGAACTTGATGCATGTCCCCCTCCCTCCGAAAGGATTGCACTCGGCCAGTAACATCGTAAGCCCTTCTGAGAAGCGTATCACTCAAAAGCTTATCTCCATCCGCAAACTCCTTCCCCGTTTCTGGAAGCATCAAAGAAGGAGCATCTTGGTTCCTTTTTCGCGACTGATAAAAAAACAGAGAAAGGAGCGAGTTTTTTGCGAACGGTTCTCTCATGAGCGCCGGCGGAACTCATCTCCGGGAAACTAGCTAGAAAAGCCGGGAGAATAAAAAATAAAACGAAAAATAAATTGCACTGAAATTGGAAGAAATTTGAAAATAGGTTTTTGCAGGAAGGAATGATGTTTATTTTGATATATTTCTGCACGCTCCTCGGCATAAAGCAAGGAATTTTACTTCGAGTACAACGAGAAAACAGCTCAAGAAAGAGCAGGTTGGAATTAGTAGAAGTAAAAATTTAAATAAATGAGGGGAAGAATATCAGCAGCCACGACGGCGCCGTCCTTCTTGGGAGGCAATCCAATATCTCGTTCTCGGGTATTAAAGTGGAAGAGAGAGAAAAAATAAACATCCGAAACTTGGTTCTATACCCAACGAAATAGAAGTTGTTGCTCTAAAAAGGAAGAAAGAAACCCGAGAAAAAGGGAAAAGGCGGAAAACATACCAGCCCTCCAATCTATTTTACTTTTTTTTGTATTCAGAGCCATCTTTTCTTACGCTGCGTGTTAGCATTTTCATCGGCCGTCCCAGTCTACCAGACCTGGGTCGTCTAAGTCGGACGTATACATTTAGAGCGCTCATCACTTCGCGCTTAAGCGGGGTGTGCGGCCGCAAACCAGGGGCCTCTCCGGGCACCATTTCAATTTTCCGGCGCAGATCCCTTCCGACACCCCCTCATCTCCTTTCCCGCTGGTTTTCTTTTCGAGGGCGGCGAACAGCTACACCATATTTTTTTTTTCTTTCTGTCAATTGGCTCTGCCCCGAATGTTTCGAGGCCGGGGTCCAGCGCCTGGTCGTCGTCGGGGCCCCTGCTCTTTCTCCTGCAGGGCACATAATCCATTAGAAATCTGACAGCTCCCTCTAATGTAATCTATTCTGGCAGCGATGGCAGCTACAGAGGGGAGAGCGGGTGTCGTTCCACCCACGCAGGGGGCGGGCGGGTGGGGCGGACCCGTGTCCACAAGCGACAGGGCGATTCTGGCGTGCGCGCGTCGGTTCGGTGGTGGGTGCCGTTGGACATGCATGACGGAACCTGAGACGGCGAAAGCGAGTTAGGCCTGCGGCCCTGCGAACGACGTAATGTGACACGCACTTGCGTGGCCCGAAACGTCAGGTTCCGCTTCCGAGGCGTTTGAGAGAAGGTTTGGACGCGCCTTGTTTGCTCAGGTTTTCATTTTTGCTCTTCGCTATCTTTTACCTACTGCGAAAGTTCTTTTCTTTTTTCTCGCCATAAGGTATGCAGGGTATCAGCTTCTGCCCCAGCTATGGACAGAAGAGGGGTTTCGACGTTTAACCACACTCTCTGGTACCAAAACCACGAATGCATTTTGAGGATAGCCGAACTGCGAGAAATATCTGGCGCACAACCGCATCACATTAGAACAGACATGATAAAATCGGGACAGTTTCATTGAATTTAGATAAGCGAGTCGGTTGTGACGAAAAGTGCTGAGTTACAGCTTGCTCTCAGTCTCAGTAGCTACTTTTCTAAAGCCAGCAAAGCAACGAAAGGGGCTGCTTGGTGCTGTGTGATTTCATTCGATTAAACACTTCAGGGGACTCGGTAAGCAAAAATTAAAGAAAAATATTCAATTTTTGTCTTTGTTTCATTTCTAATACTGCATTCTTTTTGGCATCTTTTCCAGTATCGCACTTCTTTCTGCGGTGTATGTTTCCGTTTAGAGAATAGCTTTGAAAACGAGGAAGCGGGTAGCTAAGCCACCTTTCTTCTAGAGGCATTGTCTTACCAGCCATTTGAAACGCAATTCCTTTCCCGCGATTCAATCCTTCTTAGTTCATTTAGAGTAAAAACATATTTTCAAATATTTCTTAGAGCTCCTAGGCTCCATGCTAGCATTTTAGCATTTCACTCGCATCATCTTGGAGATAGTTCCAAAAAATGTCTCTCTCGTACCAGAGGCACTAAGTATGTACACTGCAGAGGCTGTCATCAAATTCACCGACGGTAACATATCAAGACGTACGGTTCTAGAGCCCTTTGGTTTGGTTTATGAGGGTTTAACGTCCCAAAGCGACTCAGGCTATGAGGGACGCCGTAGTGAAGGGCTCCGGAAATTTCGACCACCTGGGGTTCTTTAACGTGCACTGACATCGCACAGTACACGGGCCTCTAGAATTTCGCCTCCATCGAAATTTGACCACCGCTGCCGGGATTGAACCCGCGTCTTTCGGGCCAGCAGCCGAGTGCCATAACCACTCAGCCACCGCGGCGGCTTCTAGAGTCCTTTGAGCGAACCTGAAGTAGTAACATTCTCCGCCGGCTGAGAGTGTTTAGTGACAACAAGTTTCTTCTGCAGGCTGAGCAGCATAGCAAGTAAAAAAAAAGCCCAAAAACTAAACGATTGGTAAAAAAAATACCAGCGATAAGTCTAATGATGGCTGTGGCTGTCGTGCCTATGGTTTAAATTCGTCAAAAAAATGTTGTCACAGTGGAGAACTTCGCAATAAAGCTAGTTTTTGCTCATCTACCTCTAAACAAGATTTTTGTTACGACAGCACTATTCAAAACGACAAAAGTCAGAAGGCAAATTCTTGGTCTGTGCTTTATGTCTGTATGTGAGAACATCCTCAACTAAAATTAGGCATATGCGGTTATTTGTTTTCATTTTATAAACCGTAACAACGCCAAAAGCGGCCTTAGATCTAGTTCTCGAGAGGATAAGTAATGAAATATTATTTTAATTGTTAAATAATTTTAATTCAGTGTATAGAACATAAAGCCACAATAAAAATATAAAAACAGGCAGGCGCTGTCAATCGGTAGTTGAGAAAAGCGTAACGAAACATTCCATAACCGACATGGGAAGATTAGTGCTTACCCTGCCCCCTTAATTTATTCATTAGCTATGAAAAATATAAAAGAGCGATATTCGCAGCAGAGGTCGTGTGACGCTTTTGAACGATGTCGCTTTTAATCCAATCTTTTTTATTCTAGCAACAAAGTCTTCATTCTAGCAACAGAGCGATGAATTCACTAAAATAATAATAAATCTTCATATAGCTTCAAATGATACAGGTCACCTACTGCTACGAAAAGGAAGGTCTGACTCGAGAAAATAATTTCCGCTTCAACTGTTCGGTCCCGTAAAAGGAAGAACGCTGTAGTACTCGTGATTCCTGGATGCTGCAGGTACACGTGATGCACATTCTAAATTCAAAGGACTAAACATTGGGCAGTGGCCCGCAAGACTGCTTACGTATGAAAAGGCGAAAGCTCGCCCACTCACTTCGTGGACGCAGTCGTTCACTGTCCATAGCACACGGTGACCCGCAACCGGCCGCTTTAACTACTTGCGATGACCTGATGCGGAAGAGTGAATAGTGTTGACACGCAGGCGGCAACGTCGTACCTCTGCATGGCTGTTCGAAGCCGCCGCCGCGGCGCCACAGCGGCGCGATGTAATCCGATGGCACGCATCTTGCAATTCTACCTCTAAGCATTCGCCGCGACGCCGCGCTAGCTTCGTGAACGCAGTCGCCGCGGACCACGCCCCCCTCCCGCACCAGCCAGCGCATCCGGTTGCACTGAGATGCGCCGACCGTCTGCATGAGGATGCCATCTTTTGTGGGTATCATCGAGTGTTATCACAGACACAGATGGGTTTACGCTTTATAGGGCAACAAACGGGTTCTCGCTTGATGGGGCAAGTAAGGCCGTAAATGGGAGCAAACTGTCCCCTACTAGAACACTTCTCTACTGAAAAATGTATATAGGTATGAATGGGTCAGCAAAAAAGATTATGGCACATTTGGTTTGGCTTTAAAGGATAGACGTCCCAAAGCGGGTCAGTCTATGGAGGACGCCGTAGTGGAGGGTTCCGGATAATTTCGACCACTTGGGGTTCTTAACGAGCCCGAACAATGCACAGTACACGGAGCTTTCACATTTTTCTTTCATCGAAGTGCTACCGTAGCAGGCGGGTTCGAACCCACGACTTGCATGCACTGTGTGATGTAAGTTCACGGTAATTAACCACGGGAAATCGAAGTTTTATGGAGCCCTCCACTGAGGAGTCACTCAAAGGCTTAATCTCTTTGGAAGCTTCATCCTATAAAGTTAAACGAAATGTGCCATAATATTGTCTAACTATTCAAGCCCGTACACATTTTTCAATGGGGTTTCTTTTATAAAATGGACTGCGCTAGAGAGCAGCTTACTTCCTTTTTAGCCCCACATATTTGTACTCGCGTTTAGAGTGTAGAGCTATGTCCCCGCTATCATCAATATGACCTGCCCGGAGTCCATCCTGTATGAAATATAAGGAGCCGAATCGTAACCGGAGTTACTTCGACTCTAACGGAAGGCAGACAAGGATGGAAGCAAAGGAGCAAAAGGACAATTGTACACACTGCACGTGCAACCACAAAACCTCGCTCCCACCAACCCGCCGTCGTGGCGAGCCAATAAGCCTTTCCCCCCTCTTCGCGTTAACTTGTTGACGCACCACAGAGGCATGTCTATGGGATTCCATAGCTCGCGAAGGCATCGACTCACTGCGCGCCGCGACGAGCACTAAGCAAGGATTTTTCTCCGGGAGCAGTTATTAATCTCTATAGCGAGCGAGCGCACCGGGGCCTCCCAATATTGCCATCGCGCAACGGACGCGCTTAAAACCCTCCGTGCTCTCCTCTTCGGCTCGTGAATGGCGATCGCAATCAATCTTCGGTGGTTCTCAAGCGCGGACCCTACATATATTGGACTCCCTTTGAGCGAGGCAGAACGCGCGTCATTTCGGCGTGGTCCGGAAGCCGCATCAGCGTAGTCGACGAGGCATATCAATCCAACACGCAGGGTGGGCGGACAGATAGACGACTCGAAGCACGGCAGTGATGCGTTGCCTGCACGCTGGTCGAATAATCCAAGGTCCTCGCTGCTTGCTTGTTTAGTTTTCGAGAAACTTTCCGCGCCCATGGGGGGACCTCGCTCCCAAGAGTTAACACTGCGATGCGCCCCACAGAACAAAAACACCAACAAAAATTGCGGGTTCGTCCTATATACACATATTGACCCACCAGTCATGCGTACGGCAAGTTTCATTGCTTCGCGATACCCAGCACAAGGGCGCTTCATGAACAATTTTAGCCGCGTGGTATGAGAGCGTAATCCTCTCTTGAACGACAAAGAAGAGAAAGTCTCTTGTGGTGCTTCCAACGACGGTCGTTAAATCAATCTCCTGAAAGAACATTGTCTTTGTCCAAAAGCAGCAACAATCGAAGATGGACGATAACCCTAAAAACTAACGATTGCAGATCAATATTCGCGCTTGTACGTTGTGGGCAAGCTGCTGCTGTAATATTGCCGCTGGTAAGGACTGCTTTCTGAACCTATTTCTGCGGTCATTTATGACCGCAAAATCAGGAATGCATGAAAAGTGCAGTGCTGGCTGTGGTGCTCATAAGGCCGCACCTGATTTTGATTGTCTTCTGCTCTTGTTTTCAGTTCATAGCTCCACTTCCTTATCACTGTTTACCGTGTTTCGTACAAAGCTACCTCTGAACGTCTTGTAGTATACTCAAATCAAGCATGTCACCGCACACAAACACCGGCAGAGCGATACGGCGTCAATATAATACTTGAAAGATAAGAGCCAACAACTCAAATGGATCCCTATTTTCTGCTCAATCGATCCGTAGCGATTGCAGACTTTATTTATTCTTATCTATCTGAGTGCTTATCGTCAACGACGCTGAGCGCGTTTCTCACTAACTGTTGGGCGAGAAACATTGTAGAAACCATGAGATTAGATTTGTGCACTCTTACCGACTCTGGCGCACCAGTCATGAGAAGAGAGGGTTATCCTGCCGCTGCGGGACATTGCAATGCTTCATCCTTCTATATTCATGTGGCTTTATGTCTCTCAGGAGAACAGATAACTATTAAATGAAGGCGCTTTGTTAGGACTGACTGAGGCATGGTCCTAAGTCTACTTGAGTAGACCACAGCATTGTTTGGGCTCAGTCGAGATCACGCCTGCTTCGGTGTCGGGATCACGCATTTGTCCACGAAGTCAATGAGTTTGGATACAGAGCCTTTTCAAATTGCAAACCGGCGATCCATCAGAACAGATGCACCTTATTCGAGATCACCTCAATTTTCTGCTATATTGAAGGCGTAAATAAACATGAGCACAAAGTTTTGTCTGCAATATTATCATTTTTCAACCGTCATCATAACAACACTTCACCGTGGTTTTGCATATGGCTGCTGATTTACTTTTGCCGGATATTAAATGCCGTCCTTTTATCAGTTCTCGTTGAAGGGTGTTCGGTACAGAATGTATTTCAAGCCATGCGCAGTGACAAGCGTGCAAGGCCTTTCAGGGAAACCAATCTTGCTCGCAGTACGCGTGGTCGTTGTTTCTGAAAGCAATCACAGTCGCTGTCAGACCGTCTGCTGAAACACGCCCCGAAGGCAAACTTGGCTGCGTGGATCGGTACAACTTCGAAGACGGAATACCGCTTTGAGTGAGGCTGTCTCTTCACCGCGTTGTTGTCGGCTCCTGTTCTGACGGAAAACATACTACTCCCTGTATAGCACTCTTTGCGTCTCACTAGGCAATCTGCGTAAGTACATGCATAAGAAGTAACGAAAACTGAAGGTTCAGCCAAGAAAAAAGAAGACCTCCAGAATGCATCAAAGAATTGCTTTCCCGAGAGGCGGAAAAAAAGTGAAATCGGGAACAGAGAGGCTTTTAGGATGCTGCTGTTTGGGCGCGCTAACTTACTCGCCGCCAGTGCCAGGTCTTGTCCATCTTCGTCTTGGTAAATGAAAGAGCTCCAGAAACGACGGTGTACCACAGACGTGCACTGCTGGCTTTCTTACGTCACGCCCTCCTGTCCAACGCAGAGCAGACAGCACTTGCTGAAGAGACGCAGGAGCAGCCACTCACAGAGCAGAAAAAAAAAACACAAAAATTGTACAAGAGTTCTTTCGGGGAGAGCCGGTTCAGTAGTAGTCTTGCTGCCAATTATTTTTTATTGTTGACGTCACCAGCACGCTCGCAAGGAATAGCCTGTCTTCAACCGGATCGAAACATCGGGCCACTATTGGCTTGCCTTCATTCAGTCTGGCTCTGCAGTATTATGCGTTCACTTGAACTGGTCTTACTTTTAGCGGTTTTGTTATGCGTGCCACTTGAAAGCCAATTATCGAACGCGCGCTCTTCTGTAGGCTCCGCTCACTCACATTGTTTATATGAAAGTTATAACCGGACATCAAAGACGTGAGGACTGTTACATGAGAGGATGTGCGTTTTGGTGTTTACTTTCTGGTCTTTGCAATATTTGAGCGCTAGGGTATAATCAACCAGCTGAAGCAGGCCTCAATGTATGGCCGGCGCAGTTGTGATATGCGAAGAGCTGTGAAGTGGATTTCGGATGTCTTGTTCTTACAAGCAGCAATTCTCAAGTTAATGTCTCTGCCCCAACAACAAATGATGCCGATATCAAAGACACCTCCCTTAAAACTGCAAAATGATACGTTCTTGAGCTAGTCAGCTCATCGTTGCCAACAACACGTCCGGCGAGGCTTGTTTGCGTGGCTTGGTTATAAAATAAAGAAGTAAAGTGGTTATTGAAAGTGCAAGGCGGATACGGGCGAAGTTTGCATACCCCCACAAGCGCTGAGCTCATGTTCATCCAAAGCGGAAGTGAGAGACAAGCAGCCCTGGGTAGCTTTAATGCATTTGGTGTTTTTTTTGTTTAAGAAGAGAGAGAGAGAGAAATAACATTTATTAGCACCCGTCAAAAGGATGATGGGTATCCGAGGCGCCGCTCGGTCCCAGCCATGTCCTCCCCCTCAGCCGTCGACCGGGATCTCTTGGATCTCAGCAGCGGCAAGGGCGAGACGGATGACTTCACGTTGTTTAGTTTCGTCCTCGTTGTGAAGCAGTGCCTCCCAGGACTCATCTGTTCGGTCAAGTTGTCCAAAGCTCGGACATGTCCATACCATATGGATCATGTCCGCTATGCCGTCGCAACGTTTGCACCTGGGGCTGAAAATCTCAGGGTGCCACTTGCTATAAAGCTGAGGGTTAGGGAACACTCCGGTTTGGAGCTTGCGCCACGCAACCTCTTCGTTTTTGGTTAGCTGATTACTTGCTTTTGGAAGTACCGCTCGGCCTAATTTGTAATGGTTTAGGATTTCCTGATACGTGTTAAGGTCGTCTTCGAACTGTAGGAGCTCCTCATCGCGCGAGGGGGAAGGGGTTGTGCACAAGACGCCACTGGGATCCCGGAAAGTAGCTAATCATCGGGCCAGTGCGTGCGCTTTCTCGTTTCCCCTCAACCCTTGGTGCGCGGGTGTCCAGATGAGCGCTACCAGTTCTGCCGGTGGTGGACTGCCGGCCAACACTCGTGCTGCTGTAGCTGAAATGCAGCCCGCGTCAAAGTTTCTAATTGCTGATTTTGAGTCACTCACGATAATTTTAACCTGTTGTTGAGTTAGAGCCAGCGCAATGGCCAACTCTTCCGCCTCCGTTACTGTCGAGTGTCTGGTGCTGCAGCACGCTACCGGGCCTCCGTTTTCCCTAGTGGCTACCGAAATGTGCCCCGAACTGTTTGTGCATTGTGCGGCATCCGTATACAAGACATCCTGTCTGCCCTGAAAGCGGGCTTGCAACGCTACTGCTCTTTCCTTCCTCCGGCTCTCATGGTAGATGGGATGCATGTTTTTGGGGAGTGGGGGTATCTTTAATTTGTCCCTAACCTGTCTAGGAACCAGGTCCGTACGTCTCGAGCACGCTCGAGGCTCGTGCCCCAGCTTCTCCAGAATGCTGCGACCAGTACGACTGCGTAAAAGTCTCTGATACTGCGAGGTCCTTGCAGCCTCAATGAGCTCTTCGAGGGTATTCGAAACCCCTAGACTCAAAATCTTTTTTGTTGGCGCACAGGGTGGTAAACCTAGTGCTGTTTTTATCCCTTTACGGATTAAAACATCCAGTTTGTCCTTTTCCGCCTGGTAAAGCCGCAAATAAGGTGCCACGTAGACTATCCTGCTGATTATAAAAGATTGCACTAGCCTAAGGAGGTTAGCTTCTTTCATACCCGCATGTTTGTTAGCGATTCGTTTTAGGAGTCGGCAAGTTTGACTGGTGCTAGCCTCTAGTCTCTGAATCGTTTCCGAGTTCCTGCCGTTCGCCTGAATTCGTAATCCTAGAACCCTAATGCTTTCCACCGCTGGAATTACATTACCGTTGACCCTGAGTGTGATTCCCGCGTTATACGGTCCGTCCTGCTTTATGCGCCGACGCTGTGGCGACCGCATGGGCGCGAGAAATAGCGCTTCCGATTTCTCGGCCGAGCACCTGAGACCGATTGGTTCTAAGTATTTTTCTGTTACATCTATAGCTCTTTGAAGCGTCAGTTCAATTTGGCTATCACTGCCCCTGCACATCCACAGAGTCAGGTCATCTGCGTACAACGTATGGTTCAGCCCCGGAATTTTGTCCAGTTGTGCGGGGAGGCCAAGCATGGCGATATTAAACAGGGTCGGGGACAACACCGATCCCTGCGGTGTGCCCTTGTTGCCCAGTTGAATACCCGTCAGTGTGTTACCCCCCATGCTTATAGATGCCGTTCTGTTTGTAAGGAAATCGCGTATGTAGTTGTAGGTACGAACACCCACGTCTAACGCAGCCAGACCCTCCAGAATGGCCGAGTGCTTTACGTTGTCGAAAGCTTTCGACACGTCTAGACCAACGATCACCCTGGTGTCTAGCGTTGGATTTTCTATTATCTGTTCTTTTAGCTGCAGCATGACATCACATGCCGACAAATGCGGTCTAAATCCAATCATGGTATTTGGATATAAACACTTGTCCTCAAAAAATCGGTTCAGCCGGGTCTGAATCACATGTTCCATCAGTTTGCCCACGCACGACGTGAGCGAAATGGGACGCAGGTGCTCGAAACCCGGCTGTTTTCCCGGCTTCGGGAGGAACACAAGGTTCGCGTCCTTCCATGCTGTCGGCAGTCGACCGGCTTCCCAACACTCCTGCATAAAGGCAGCGAGATGTCGGATCGACGTGTCGTCCAAATTTCTTAGAATTCGGTTGCTGACCTTGTCCGGACCCACGGCAGTCCTGGTCCTCAATCTGTTTATTTCTGCCCGGACTTCGGCAACCGTTATCGGTTTATCTAAGTCCGGGTTTTCCTGCCCCCCGTAATCTGGTAGCGGTTCAGCTGTACCCGTCGCGCAGCTCAAGTACCGGTCCCGGACTTGGGATATGAGCGTATCCGTGGTCCCGTCAAATGTATGTACTAGCCGGTGAAGTTGTTGCCTGGCCTCCAGTTTGGACTTGTCCGGATCTAGAAGATGCCGAAGCAAGTGCCACGTACCTGCCTTCCCGATGTTTCGGTCCAGTTGGTCGCAAATGTTGTTCCAGTTTTGCCTTGTTTAAGAAACTTTTAGCACTAAGAGCTCGCCGAAGCATGCTGCTAATCGTATTCCGTGATTGCTTGTTTGGCGTCAACAGAGATGTAGCAGCTGCCGACGCCATTTTGAGTCTGGAAAGAAGTGACCCATATATTTCTAAAGAACATTTGAGATCTTGAAGAAAGTGCCTATAAGGTTGGGTGCGATTAAGGAAAAATGATGTCCTGATGTCCGCTAAAAGCCTAAGCAAGACCCACATTGTGCCAGAAATAGGGTGCATTAAAACCAGACAGCGCCTCAGCCATCATGGGCGTTGTTAACTTGAGTCAGCTGTGATCTAACGAATATAAATCTGATTATTCTGAGCTCAAGTGCAGTTTTTCATAAATGCTATCGGCTGTGATGTCTCTTTTCGCAGTGAGAAGAGAAAGAGCTACTTCTCTCGTTCATTCTCTTCTTAATGTGTGCATTTTATTGCAGTCTTATTTATCTTGACGACAGAATAATTCCACCATTTCAAAGTAATCGTTTCTCATCTGCTACAGAAAAGAACTACTGGAAATCGAAGCAGACAACCTCCAAAACACCCAACGCTTGTAATTTTATGTCTATTAGCCTGAAACACAGAAGATTGCCTTTCCCGTATAAAAAGTGCGTGCCAGAAAAGTTAACAATGACAAAATTAAAGACTCATTGATTGATTGATTGATTGATTGATTGAATGATTCATTCATTGAAAGATACTGAATGTTTTTCGAGAGATGCGAAGGAACAAGCATGCAATGCCTTGCAACGAAAGGAATCGATAATAATAATAATAATAATAATAATAATAATAATAATAATAATAATAATAATAATAATAATAATAATAATAATAATAATAATAATAATAATAATAATAATAATAATAATAGTGTTAATAATAATAATAATAATAATAATAATAATGTTAATATTATTATTAATAATAATAATAATAATAATAATAATAATAATAATAATAATAATAATAATAATAATAATAATAATAATAATAATAATAATTGGTTTTGGGGGAAAGGAAATGGCGCAGTATCTGTCTCATATATCGGCGGACACCTGAACCGCGCCGTAAGGGAAGGGATAAAGGTGGGAGTGAAAGAAGAAAGGAAGAAAGAGGTGCCGTCGTCGAGGGCTCCGGAATAATTTCGACCACCTGGGTGTCTTTAACGTGCACTGACATCGCACAGCACACGGGCGCCTTAGAATTTTCCCTTGATCGATCGGTCGATCCTCATTTCTGTGTGCTGCAAATACTTGAAAGCTATTAAAGTAGCAACGCCGGCCTGATCAGCGCCGCTAAGCAAATTGTAGCTCAAGATTAAGCTACGCAATGCCAGCACCACTCGTGCTGGCGGCAATGCCGCGAAGAAACAATACAACAAACCAGAGGCGACCCCGAGACGACTGCTGCCTGCCAAGAACATTCCACGCCTACTGCTCACAGAAACGCGACGAAGCAGAAACAAGGAATTGAAGTGTACAGGAACTGAAGGGCCAACACGATAGCGCAATGGTGGCGCAGACGCGCGATACGTGCAACCAGGCCAGGCTAGCAAGCAGAAGGAAACGGAATCGGCGCGCGCATAGAGGCAGGAGCATCGAAAGCCAAACTGCCCGAGAGAGTAGGAGGAGAGACAAATTGGAGGAATGCGAAAGAGAGAGACAAAGCTAGGAGAACCGGCGGTATTCTTTCTACGAATTTTTTCCCCTGTTCCCGGCCGACGCGCGTCTTGCAGTGGGCGGCAGACTACGAACAGAAAGGCGGTCTGTGCGATAGGCTGGGCGGATACACCGCTTTATTTCTTTCCCGGCTACGCCAGAACAACCCGAACGGAGGGCGTACGGCACCCGATACGCTCGCGGTATTCTCCTGGCATGCGCGTGGCCGGAACCGGAGCGTGCGGCAGCAGCACCGGCGACAGAAGAGGGGACGGTCTCTTCACTGAAATTGGTCATCCGATCGAAACAGCCGAGGTGGCAAACAAAACAGCGCACCCCAACACCCGTCCCCTAACACTCCCTAAAGAAACAGCCGGGTTGTTCTGTCGTTGCTCGCCTTATCTCCTTCTGCTGTGCCCTATCGCCTCCAGTGCTGCCAGAGAGAAGGTGGGCGAGAGGGAGGGAGATGCGAACCGCTTGTTGGCAACCCCGCGGGCTTGGCGCGACAGCTACGCTCTTTAGGTCCCTTCTAGGCGCTTCCTTCCTGGTGTTCCTGCTTCTTTCTTCGCATTTCCAGGAAGACAGGCTTAGCTGCGTGTCAAAACCTTTTTGGCGAACTTTTTTTTTTCCGTCGTCGCTCCATCTTTTCTTCTCCACTGCTTACGCAGAGGCGCGAATGTCGGCCTGCATTTGCGCGCCCGCGTCAGCGCCGTATTCCCCATATAACTTTATCTGCTCGCAGGGCGAGCCGCTTTTGCGTCTCGTTGTATTTGCCAGGGACGCCTATACGCGTGTTTGGGCGCATTTATTCTCGATGGAAACCGGGCGAGGTCCCGCGTTTTTATGTCCCCGAGCAAAGCGTGCGTTGAGACGTCTCGAAAAGCGTCCGCGTGCGTCTACTTCGAGTCGGGAAAAGCTGGCTGCTGGGGAGAAGGGACGGCCGGCAACGACGGCCGCCGCCATTGTGTGGATGGCCCCCGCCATATTCCGTTTCTTCTGGCGCTTTTTTCTGGCCAAATAGAGAAGAAGAAGAGCGCCCACAAGGCAGACATCCCGCTGCAGGCTGATCAGGAGACGAGGGGGGAAGACCCCGGGCCTGTCGTCTCGGAGCATCCAGGCTCCTTATTTTGGGGATGCCGTTTGCACTGTCAGAGCCAAGTGCTGCGTATTGCTGTGTATGTGTTTGTGTCAGAGCGAATAAAAAAGTAAGGTGAAAAAGAAGTACCATGCATTCTTGCTTTTCATTTATATTGCTCAAGAATCGAGTTTTGTATATTTTAAAGTTCAGGCGCCCGGCTTGTGATGGCCAGCTTCTGATTCGAGGTGCCACTGAAATAGGGACACGTGCTCGAAGACCAGAGGCCCACCGAAAAGACACCGACTGACCGATATTCGTGCTTTTTGAGAACAAAAAGTATCAAAATGTACTTGTTCGAAATCGTTAACGTATAATTTCTACAACAGCAGGTGTTGGCCCAGTGAAATGTTTGTATGATGTCAGCAGGTTGAGCACTGTGCATAAAATGCAGCGGTGTAAATTAAGTTTTCATCACCAGTGTGCAGAGTTCTCAGTGATGGTGCACCTCATGCAAATAAAATGGCGAGAAATAACTTTCTTTCGTTGAATTGCATTGTTCGTTCATTTACGACTAAACGCTGACATTGTAGGTCCGTAGGGCATTTCAAAATATGCGTGGGAGATGAAGGCGGCCTTTTTCAGCAAATTATTTTTTTTAAGGAGTCAAAACTTATAAGGCATAGAGGTTTTTATCCCACCTTTTCGTATCACCGCACATTATGTCCTACTCCATTTAAATTGTGAAGACGATGCCAAGGCTATCAGTTTATACTGAAAGTCTGCACAGCACATCCTCGAAATATGAACCGTTGTACCGGAGTTTCCAGACCACGGAGATATGTATCTTTGAAATCATGGCCAAAACTTCTTTACGTTGTCTTATTGCAAGCGCGTGCCCCGTTAGAGAAGCGCCCAATGGGCTTGCATTTTCCTGATTAATACGCGTGGAGCGACAATAAAGCCTGTATTTTCACGTTTAATCATTGCAAAATATTGAGCGGTTGCTGTTTTAAAGAGAACCAAGTTCAGACAAGCTAGTGCAGGGTAGAGAAAACGTGCTTCATATGTCGATCAGCGTCGAACTCACTGTAGTGCTAGTCGAGAGAATGCCAGCCGGCAATATTTACTAGGCATTTCTTTGTTAGTTGAGCTGCTCAAAGCACTGTTGATAACAAATTGGAAGAAAAAACCACGGAAGCTAGCCCATTGTACTTTGTGTGTTCATAGACGAAAATCCCTCACCAAACGACGACCGAAAGTGTGGGCCTTGATATGTACCGAGGGTCTATTGTTTCCTCTTAATGGCGATCTGTGAACGCTTCTCCCCGTGTATATTTTATCTTTTTTACTACAGCTACATGCGGACACATACATGCATAAATATTAAAAAAGACAAATTATTATTGCCACTGTTGAAAGAAAATAGGCAACTTTTGTTTCCAAACGCGTTGAAAATAAATTAACGAAAAGAATAAAGGGGGGCGGGGGAAGCGATTGAGGTCAGAGAAGACTATCACACAACTGTTCAAATGACTAGTTGACGCTTTTCAGCCTTATTTAATTGTTTATTTCCTATTTTTCTGCAAACATTCAGCGCGGAAGCTCGACAAAAACAAATCCTTAGTTCGCAAGAAATAACTACCGCTTGGGAGAGGACAAACCACAATTTGTCACGTCCCAGCTTCGGTCGCTTTCTTGTCTGGGACATTAGCGGCAGGAGTTTGTTTTCTTTGCTCCGTTCGGCGGCGGAAGCGGAAGTCGCAACTCTGGAAACCCGTCCGACCTTGGGCGCTCCAGGCGCGGTTCCATTTCCGCCTCCGGCCGATCCTTCCCATCGCTCGCTTGGCGGCGCCGTTCATCAGAACATTTCCTGGTCGCGCACCCTTCCGCGACGCCCATGTGCGCCTCGTTCTCTGTCTCGTACTTCTACTCGTCCTCTCTCTCTGTCTCCTCCTCTTGCTCTCATTCCTTCCCTGCTTCCAGAAGATGCCGCAGTGGTTCGCGAGGCGCTCTCCGTCTCCAGGCGTTTAATTTTTTCTTTGCCGTGAAGAATGGGCGCCTAAACTAAAGCATTTTGTTCAAGCACTTGCGGAAGGAAAACTGGAAGAAGGAAATACCGTCGCTACGAAGCGTTTTCGCTTAGGAAACGGCATCGCAGAACAATCGCGGGCTCGCTTCATTTCCACTTCGGACGGCGATGAAGTTGACAGAAATTGTTTGCGTGCCAAACATACTCGAAGAATTCCTGGCGTGCTTCGGGGAAGTGGGTGTGAGGAAAAAGTGATGGCTTCACTCCCCATTGTGGACGCGTCGACATATTAATATTTGGCTCGCAAGCAAGTCGTCCCCATAAGAAACCGGCGTTCCGGACAATGCGTTTTGAAATGTGCTACCGGTTAAATTATGAATGCAGCTACTCTCGTGTCAGAATGTTCCCGAGTGTCGAAAACGAGAAATGCAGAGCTTTATTCACCGAGTGACACCTACATCACTCGCTCTTATGTTTCAAGTCTTCACACAAACGTACGAAGACGCAGTTTTACGACATAAAATATTTTAACGATGAATATAAACGCAAAAATTGTTGATTAACACGAGTACAAACCTGTAAAGCACTGTATTATCATTTACCCGCTGGTTTTTCATAATTGTTATCTGAAAACGTATCCTAGCAAAAGTTCCTGCATCTTATATGCGTAAAGAGGTACACGAAAATTTTCTGCGCACGTCTGTGAACGCGTGTGAGAGCGAAAGATACAATGTTTTTGTTATTTTTTGTAAGCTCCAATTCGAGGCTCTTTTTATTTAGATTTATATTTGCATATGGCACTGTCCTTGCTTTGTTTGGAAGCTAAATATTTTAAAGGTTACAGGATACGCTAACTATGACTTCCGGTGAGACACGAAGAATTCGTCACCAGATTCATTCACATGGCCATTTTTATCACTAAACTCTAGGGCCTCAGGGAGAACGACTGCGCCTGCGTCGACATCCGGATAGATATCGCCGCATTCGAGTATATGATGTGCAATTTTTTTTACAGATTTATCACACACGGCCCATGTTTAACCATCCTGGTTAAATTTCTTCATGTAGCTTCGCGTTCTGAGTCACCATAATCTAGCTTCAAAGAGTAGGGCACTGCCTCTTGATTTATCGTAGAACTATTCCTTCCTAGTCTGCCTTTTCCAGTATCGTTGTATTTCTACTGTTAGCTTCTTTTCCGATGAATTATTCCAGTTCTTACCTTCTGCTTTTTTTACCTGTTGCTTTAAGCTCTGTATCTCTCCGTCCGTTTTTCCTGCCTACTTGCTGGTTAGTTGCCTAGCCCATTACTTCCAATGTGAGTCAACACCCTTTATGTATAAGTATTCAAATACCTTAGCTCCAAACCTGTTATCATCGAATTTTTTCAGGCGTCTTTATATAATATTTTCCTTTAAGCTTACCGTTCTTCGAACGATGCCCAGCTCATATCCCCATAGCAGAGTTGTAGAGCGATCTTGTGTTAAACAAACTAAGCTTGACAGGGCGGCAACTCCGGTTCTAAGATGCCGTAGAAACAGCTCTCGCTGTAAAAACATGCCCGCCAGTCAACGTCATGCTTCTGATGTGGTGTTTTAAAAACAAACAAAAGCATAGCGGTGATTTAGGTGTTGTTTCGATCAAAGTCATTCATGCTTATCTCAAAAGTTTCACTTGTAACGCAGCACACACGCCGATGTTTTTGTCATCCCTATTAATGTAGCGAAACAGCAGTACTCTATTTAGGTATGCTGACTTGATTAATTCTGAAATACCGATGTATACAGTAATAAAAAGTGTGCATTGCGTTCATCTCTTTATTGCATCTACATTAGGAAAGGCTGAGGATGATCTCTTGATTTCTTTATCTTAGTGACCGTTTGATGTGACCTACGTTAAGCACGCTGTAAAAAAGTTTTTTAATTACATGAGGCAGCACGCATACAAAGGCTAGAATGCGCAATTACTGGTGCAGCTGCATGGTATAAATATACCTCGTTGTTATTTTGCGAGTTTATCTTCATACATCCTTTCTCCTTACACTGAAATCGCACTTCTTGCAAGCACCTCTGCATGCGGGGCAGCAAATACTTCTTGCTCGGCTTTCGCATCGCACTACAAAGAGACGACTCTGTCCGGAAGGCCCTCCATTTGGAAATTGGAAATGACAAGTAAACACAAGTGCGCAAAAAAAAATGGGGCCGATTGCGACAAGCAACGCAAGAGCAATCAAAGTTGTCGGCGGACACAGACGGACGCACCGAGTCGAGGCATACAGAGAATCTTCCAATTTCACACCGCTCGTTTCTGAAATCCCCCAATTTCCGCACACTATAAAATTGAACCGGCTGACGGCGTCCTTCCAACAGGAGCCAGGGCGTCTAGCAGTGCAGCACTGGCGGCCCGTTTCGGCCTGAGCAGTTACGTGCACTGAGCCGGAAGCCAGGTGGGCACGGTTGATGCAGGCGGGAAGGTGAGGGGTGCTCAGGCAACGCACGACCGGCTGCGCTCACTTATTAATTAGTCAGGCTGAAATAATGCTCGCCGTGGCAGAATTCATCTTTTGCGTGCATTGGGTCTAACAGCATCGCAGAAACTATGTCGAGTCCGCTTGGCGCTGTTGCTGTGGCAGGTTTCAATTACCGACGCTGTTGCTCTCGAGGTATTCTGTAGGGGCTGCCTGCATGCTCGTTTCGTTCACGAAGATGCCATGCATGCAGCAGTGATCTGTACGCAGGACGAACCAGGGTCTCCCTTAGAGTAGACATTGCTCCTGCCTCATCGTTAGTTGTGGCAAAAACACGTGAATCATCACGAATAAAGGCACAAGTTTTAACAAGCGCGCTAGTTTAACGTTACCCTTTAGATCATTATATTCCTCGGGTTAATAGTAGCCAACACTTATGTTTCGTGCTGCTACGGTTCTCATCGCCTCTCTGATCTACGCTGCTGACTACGCTTAGAGGGGCGACGAACTTACGCTATAAATATAAATATAGCGCTGAAATCTTACCTTTTTCAATCTAAGAAAAGGCTCTATGTTCATTTTAAACGCGGACAAGGCTAGAAGGCTATTGCGTCCAGTTTTTAATCTGAACTACAACAATTACTCAAATACAGGCGAGGTCTTCTCTCTTAACGCATCCAATGCGATACAATTTGCGACAACAAGGACATAAAATTCACAAAACTGAGGACAAACGCAGAGCAGGTGGCGCCTTGGCTACCACAAGCAACAGCTCCTCGTGTCGCCCAGTGCATGCGGAGAACTTCTTCGACCATTCCTCTCGGCTGTAGCCACGCTGTACGGAACTCCGAGGACAGAGCCCGCTGAGTGAGAAACACGCAGGAGAGCCTCGAATTACAGAGGCTTAAGGGCTGGACGGCCGAGGAATTCCTCCTTTCGGCCATCTCAGGGCGCCAGCTGGCGCGGAGCAGTAAGCCTCCATTACGCGGTCCGCAGGCAGCGCAACGACTGCCACGGCCGGAAGAGCTGGCACAGCTGGGAGGCCGGTCCCGGTTAAGGGTTGTTAACTCGAGCGGGCAGAAGAATGTGTCGCCCTGCCACCTCACCCATCCCCCGTTTCCTCCGTCTTCTATCTGCCCCTTCCTCTCACGTGTAATCGAAACACCGTGTTGAGACGGTCGCATGCGAAACCCGTCGATTACGCCTTCTGCGAGCCGCGATCTCCTCCTCGGCTTCCAGGAACTGTCCCTCGCGTGCCCCGTTCTAAGTAATGGAATGTGACCGAAGGCTTCGGGTGTTACTTTGAAAGCCTAGATCACTGGTCCAAACGAGGGTTGATTCTCCAGGATACCCTCCGTTTCGCGCCACAGTGTTTTCGTAAGATGGAGGCCCTTGAGTTCCTACGCGCGGCCATGATCATTGGCCGTGCATTTGTCTTTCCATCCGATTGCCTCTTTTGCCTCGTGCAAGGAGGCAGTCCGCGCATAGGTCTTGTTAACGTTTCTGTCCTTTCTGCCATCGCTGCATTTTCTTGTTTTATTTTTATTTTATTTTTTGCGTTATTGGAAGAATGGCACGGGCCCTTGTTAGCCCACGCAGTACGCCCAACAGGAAGCCCAGCAATCGTCCAGGCGGTGACTAAAGCCTTTATAAATAGGAAATTAGATCGTAGACATTCCTGCAAATAAAATTTTACCGGACAGGGCCAGGCAGTTACATGTCAAGTTGCGAACAACATGCTGAAAGTATTGTTAAAAGAAGTTTAGTGAACATAAGAGTAACAACGAACCATTAGTAATCAGAGGGGCCCTGTCACGTTTCTTTGTGGCCAGGACTAAAGGCAAAGGCGAAAACGTAATGATGGGCAAGGCGAAAAATTGATAATTTTTCACTGTTTTTCGAAGTTTCGAAACAAAAAGAAGATGTGATTAAGTACCAAAGAAACCCTTAACATTTCGATTGTTTTATGGGGGGTGTAACTTCGGAAACAACTTAAGTATGAGGGACACCGTAGTGGAGAGCTCCGGATAATTTCGGTCGTTTGGTGTTCTTTAACATGCCCTTAAATTGCAGAGTACGCCGAGCTCTAAAAATGAGCCTCCATCCAAATGCGACCGCCGAGGCCGGGATCTAACCCTCGTCTTTCCGGTCAGTAGCCGAGCACCATAACCACTGAGCCACCGTGGCGGCTTCCATAACGTTAATTCCCTGTGTAATTATCCCGGCAAGTGAATGCGATGAAGGCGAGTAAAAAAGATTAGCGCAAGTGACGGCATTGGAGCGATGAAAATCACAACGCGCGGCTCGGGGCGGCACCGTGTCTTGCAAAAACATCTGTCACTTTTGATATCGGCGTGTTCGCAACCGCAGCGCCCAGCGTTGATATCTGCCGCTCCTCTGGCATGTCACTGGCGCTAATCTTTTCTTCTTTTTTTTAATATCGCGATGTGGAGTAAAGGAAGGTTGAAACGAAATCCCCGAAATTAAAATAACCATTCATGTTCCTCCATATGCACAACGTGATTACGTGATCGTAATTATGTCGCGCATGGTTCCTCGGTTTTTCTGCATATGTACGTACGTGTTTTTCAACTTTGCTCTTTAGAATTAGTTATTTCCTCTGGATTTTATTTCAAATCTTTATACTGCCCTAATGAAGCGATGTATGTAATTTTAAAAGTAGGATTAAATTAATTTTTGACATATATCAATACACTGCGCATCACCATCAATTCATGCCTTTACGTGACATGAAGGTAGCAAAAAATAAGATGATGTCAGAGTGTACTTTATGATTCAAACGCATTTTTCGAGAAATAAACGGCTAAATTCCAACTATGCGAGGTGCAGCATTGCAAAGCTGCAAATACGCTTTCAATTTTCAAGTGTGGTCTCTTTCATAGTTATGCAGTCGTATAACTATGAAACTCTACTCTATGGTTCCCTGCTCTAAGTAAAGCGCGTCTTAACTAGGACACTATTTGTATCCACAAGATGCAGTTACAGCTCTAAAGGGAGAAGGCTGCCGAAAGTGAAGCCGATATAAATGTACCCACACAGCTCTTCATATTGTACCCGGCGCCGCCGCGGTGGCTGAGTGGTTATGGCGCTCGGCTGCCGGCCCGAAAAACGTGGGTTCGATCCCGGCCGCGGTAGTCGAATTTCGATGAAGGCGAAATTCTAGAGGCCCGTGTGCTGTGCGATGTCAATGCACGTAAAAGAACCCCAGGTGGTCGAAATTTCCGGAGCCCTTCACTACGGCGTCCCTCATAGCCAGAGTCGCTTTGAGACGTTAAACCCCCATAAACCATAAACCAACCATATTGTGCCTGGCAGTAAATTGTAAGTTTGCAGATTTCTCCACAAGCAGCGATAATTTGGTGAGAGGTGAGAGGTTTACAATTTTCGTAGCTTCAAACCGTCGACCAGTAAACAAAGCTACAAAAATCAAGAGGCTCACCAGCTAAATTTTGGAACTTGAGAAACTGGCGTAACTTAGCGAACACAGAGCTGACTTGAGACGTTGAATATTCTTCTTATAAGAAGCCATGCGATTAATGCGATATTGCAAAAGAGACCTGAAGACAGTTGACATGTTCATAAAGACAACAAAACAAGCACAACAGAGCACTTAATTACCAGAAAAATGTGGGTTGCAACGTTGAGCCAAAATGGCGGTCTGACACTTACGCACCTGTGCACAGGCGCGTCTGTAGTTTTTATCTGGAGCAGTTTTCTCAGGGGAAGTTTTTGAGGCGGAGAAGAAAAGCTTGGCAGTCCTCTCTTCACTATGGTGCATTTATTTTCATCTGACTGACCTCTGCGCCTCCACAAAAAAATGTAGACTCAAAAGCGGCTGTGAACGAACACAGAGAAGATCGTTTTGGGCTGTACCTCGTTGAGCCCAGTTGTTTTGAATTTGTTTTCATTTATAACCAAGTGCCCAGTTGCCTACAAAACGAACACGCCCGACAAGAAACAACTTTCTGTTGCTTTTTTTGTTAGATTTCACACTATGCTGAAGCCGAAATAAAAACAAATTTTACAAGAGCACTAACTGGGCGAACTCCAGAATGGCGATAGTAAAGCAAGGTTACGGACGCCCCAGTCAGGTCACAGCTTCTCAGCCTTGCAACCCAAACCGGGCCGTTGCATCTGGGTTTCCCGTGTTGCCCAGCGTCTGTTACCCAGCCATGCAATAGGTTGCTACAAGGGCGGTTGTCCGGTGCACGACTGAGTTTTCTTTTTCATGTCTTTTTTCTCGTCGTTCGCGAGCCCTTACAAAGTTGAGCGATAACAGAGTTGCAACCGAAGCGATAAAACAGTTGGCCGAAAAGAACCGGCCTGCGGGGTCTACGTGACAACAGCCCAGGAAGGAAGAAACCGGCGCCCATAGGACGGATCGGTGGACAGATTTATCTACGAACTGGGCAGAGGTATTCGGAGCAGAAAGGAGCCCCGAAAAGGATGCAAGAACAGAAGCGCAAGGGCAGCGATAAATAGTGCGACTCGGAGTTTCCTTTTTTGGTCACTATGAGGACACGCATCCGGGGAACGGACCCCTGGAGAAGAGCGCCGGTTGGGAGGGTGCACACTGAGTGAAAAGGAGGAATAGTGGCGCTACAAGGCCAGTGTCTAGGGGGGAGGGGGGGGGGAGGAAACCGGCGAACACGTTCCTTCAAACTGCGAGGAGCGCCTTTTACTTTCCCGTGATTATCCGGGGCCCTCACGTATTCCATTCCGGAAGGAAACACACAGGAAGGCTTCCAAGGAGCGCGTCCGCCCAGGCGTTGTTGCTGTCCTTCGTTGCGCACGCCCCGCTAGAAAGACCGAGACAGAAGGGGAGGCGATTGGTAGTCCGGCAACAGAAAAAGATGGCAACGCTTCCAACTTGACTCACGCTTTATTTCTTGGTCCCTTTTTCTACTGCCGTCTTCTCCTTGTCCTTCTTTCGGAGAATACTGTAGGTTAAGGTGGCGGCTGTGTCCGGGTCTCCATTATATGGCAAGGCCAGCCATTGCTGGAGGAGCGGTAGTGTACGGGTCGCCAGCCGTTTGACCAAGCGTCGTGCCACCGCCGCCGTAGCTTGGCCCCGCCGTCATCGTAACGCCTCCCTTTGGACGCAGGAATTTCCTTTCCTCCGCGCTGTCAGACCGGGGACGCCGCTAGCTTTCGGAGCGTCCCTTTCTCATCGGCCAAGTGCCGGGAAAGAAGGAAGAGACGGCCAGTTCTGACTGCAATCGGATTTTACGTGGCCGGCTCGGGAGATTCTCCCCCGAGGAAAGCTGGGCGAATGAAGCGGGGAGCTAAACAAACAAAAATGCGACCTATTCCCCTTTCCTCTCTGCTTTGTTCTCTTTGTTTAGTTTCGGAAGCGTAGTCATTTCTGGCCCTTGCTGTTTCTTCTGTTGCCGGCGGCCGCCGGACTGTTGCGTTATATAGCTGGCATCTTCAGACTCCACCCCCCCCCCCCCTCCTCCCATCTCCCTAAAAGGGATACCAGTTGAGGTGCTTTGGAATAGAGGCAGAACCGTTTACGCCATTTGATTTGTGGGAGAATGCACCCTCTCGCTTCGTTCCTATTTCATGCCTTAGTGGACGGGTGTTTTGTAAAAGCCGCGTAAAGTTTTAGCGGGTGCCATATCACAAGCGTAGACTCTGCTGCTGTTCGAGGATGCCGAGGCTTTTCGGACGAGGTGCTCGATTCTTTTCTTTTGTTTCTCCCAGTGATGAGTACGGTGAATGCCATGTTGTTGCTTTTCATGCATGTCAGAAACATACATTCATGGGCCGCTGAAGAACGCCTCTACTTATATGCGACTCAGCCAGCCAGTCAATGCACAGCGCGTATAACATTTTTATCAAGCGTGATAATCAACCGTGCAGTCTTGACACCTGCTAATGCTTAGAAAGCAACAACCGGATGCAATACCTTGTTCACTCATAGTATTAGCCTACGGCACACAAATAAAAGAAACAAGACAGTGAGAAAAAGCTAACTGGTGCAAATAATTAAATCTTCCATATATTTCATTGTGCTAACAAGAAGAAAAACATTCATCAGTATGATTTTCGACACATGAACACTTCACAGGATACACCCTAAAAATCATATTGACTTGAACCCGATTCGAATTTGTTAATCACTCTTGTTAAAAACTCTCTCCTCGTTGCAAGATAACGTGAGCATACACTGGGAAAGGAGACGCGTAATCAAAATTTTTCGTTCCACATATTCTAAGTTTCGAAAAACTGTGACGCACACCCTTTTTAGCTTGTATTTTCTGAATGGGCAAGTATTGCAAGAGCGGCCATATCTTCTCGTTTAAATACAGGCAAGTATAGTTACATTTTTGTCACCGTTTTGCTCAACATAAATCATTCAGGCTGCCTGAAATGCATCTTAAAAGTTTTAGTGGTAGCTTCAATTTGGTGACACGCTTTAATTTTATTTGCAGCGTTAATGGCTCGAAAATAAATAGGCACTATAAAATTTCTTTCATTTTTAAACTTCCTTAAGTTCGAGGTGTACCAGCAAGCAACATTAATGCA
This sequence comes from Amblyomma americanum, assembly GCF_052857255.1. Classification (NCBI taxonomy): domain Eukaryota; kingdom Metazoa; phylum Arthropoda; class Arachnida; order Ixodida; family Ixodidae; genus Amblyomma; species Amblyomma americanum. Next base: position 63,330,972 of record NC_135502.1, read on the forward strand.
GTGTTCATCCTTTTGGACTGTAAATTTCCTTGATTGGATGTGTCTGGATTAGGGATATTGACATATTAACAAGAAATAAGACTCAATTTTGCAAACATATTTGCTCTATGCCTATATATACTCTCTAAGAAACCATCACTCAACATCTCAAAGTTACATGGAATGACTACTGCAATAAATTGATTTCTCTCAACCCATGCTAAAGGATTTGAAGATTTGTAGTAAATAAAGCGAATTCAGAAAACACCAGCGCACGTTTTTATCCTTTCTTTGACAGTGCCTTAGCGACAGCCCTCTAATGTCCACCATTTATTTATATTCATATAGCCGCGAAAGCTTTGCCGGCCTTCAGTTATTGTTCTAACCGCAACACCAACCAGTGGTCTCCCAAAAGATAGGATATTTGTTACGTTGAAGAAATTACGAGTAAAAAAAATGCTTGTTCAATGACCTAGCGGTTCTGAGTCGTGATATGTGTCGTAAATTGTAATAAATATCTGCTTCCCTGCTCAGAACCATTCGCTTAATCAGAACCAGCACTGTGTTTTATTTACGTGCTGTGAAGGCATTCATCGTCGCCGTAAACACAATTAAGCAAGTTTAAATCTCACGAGTGGCTGAAGATACGCTTGGAGAAAACCGAACCAGCAACACCTCTGGCGCATTAGACACAGCCCAGATCTTTCACATTTCTTTCACCTCCTCCTCTCCTTATCTTCTCTGTTTTCTTAGCAAGAGAGCACCTCTTTACAAAGCACCGCGAGCCGCAATCAAAGCCGCGCACCTAATTTAGTATCCCGTGCGAGGACTCGGCGCCCTAATCAAAACTTGTTCTTCCTGTCACACTTTTCCCTGGGGCCATTCGGAACCTTTTTTCTTCGGCGCGGCTGACGCGCTTCCCTTGCACTCCAACTTGAACTTGCTCGCTCGCCAGCCGCTTCTTTTTGTTCCTTCTCCGACCTTTCTTTCCCTTCTTTGATTGGCTCGCTAGGGAAGGTTCCTAATTAAAGCTGACAGTGCATTGATTAAGACTGGGAGAAGTAATAAGGACTACCAATGGTTTTTCTGATTAGGGAGAAAAATGAAGCGCCCATGTTAACTTAACAAAGTTAAAGTGGTAGTAATAACTCGCAGCGCATGATGTTGCTTGAGTTTTACCTTAAAACTTCATTTGTTTCTCCGTCGTCATTAAAGAGTCGAGACTGGGCAAGAACAGCCGCGATTATTCGCGATATAAAATACAAGTGCGATCTCTCTCATCTACGTATGCCATGTGCGAACCTTTTGCAGTTTGATGAACTGCGTATTTGCCACGTGGGGGTTTTTACACTTTTTTTTACGTTAATGCTATGCCTCACCCCCAGGCATTTTTGCGGTCTTTGTTGTATTCAGTCTGCAGTCGAGCAAGCAACGCTCGGTGTTCAGTTGGCGTGTAAGTTTTTGGGATTACTCAAAGGGCGCACCACTAATCGAACAGAGTGACTCCTAACCGTAGCTGCAGTACGTTGGAAGTAACGCATGCGCGAAAGTATAGCCACTAAGCACGAGCACGGCAGCTGCACTCTAATGGCCGCCGTCTCATTTTGTTTCTCTTTTTTTGTTGTCTTGTGCGTTTCGCTGGAGCGCGCTGCACACATTTCTTGCCGACTCTACGCGCGTTGTAGGGGCGCCGCATGCAATGGCAATTACAGGGAGTAACGTACACAAAATGTGCACCCAAAGCCCTGCAGTAAGTTGGCATGGCTATTTCCTACATTGGAGGAGCGCTCAGAGTGAACCAAGAGCTACACTATAAACTTTTAAGAGTTAAGCTTGTTCCTGCTCCGATGTAAAAAGCAAGTTTTTCTACTATGTTCCCCGCTCGCGGCAACCCATTCAACGTATATGTATTCTGTAGACTGATGAACTCAAGCGACTCCCCCGGTAAGAAACGACGTTAAATAAAGAACCAAACGAGCATCTCTCTCTTGTGGACGAAGAGCAAGTACAAAGTGACACAAATGGACACCCTTCGCGGAAATATTCCAAGCAAAACCGAACAACGCAAAAGAAAGCATCCCGCGCTAACGAAGGCGGTGAACGCGCGCCTCGAAACGCTCGCGTGAAGCTGGCATAGTACGACCGTTTCTTTACGCAGCGTCTACGTAGCCCGGAGCAGTTCCAGCGACGCGGAGAACGACAAACGAGGCGCAGAAAAGAAAAGGAGGAAAAAAAAAAGAGACAAGTGCGACAACATGTTCGGTGGCTGTAAATAATCAGGCGTCCTACAGACAGGAAGACAGTCAGGAAGGATGGGAGAGAACTAGGAGACGGGAAAGTACGGGGAAGATGTGCGGGTGCCGCACAGCCGGAGCGGCGATAAAAAGGCACCCCGGGATAGATCCACCGTAGCAGAAGAGGGAACAGGGGAAGAGACACGTGGGGAAGAAAGAAAGAAGAAGGAAGAGGCGTCTTATCCTCGAGCGATTGAGGGGATGGCGGGGATGTGGACGGGCTGCGCTGCAGTTCATCATTCGGGCGGTAAATGAAGGGGAAAACAAGCCGCTGCGCAAGAAGAGGACGCGGCTATACGTCGAGCGTGCAGGAGCGGGCCATCGACGGGTTCAACAAATCAAGCGCGTGCGAGTGGCCCCTCCGTGGCCCGGCTTTCTCTCTCCCCATCTGCGGTGTGTCGGCCGGCCCAGGCTGTCTTCGCCCGGCCATCCAGTGTCTCCCTCTACTCTGCTCCGGGGTACCTCTCCCCTTGCTCTTGTAGGGAGGCGGCATTGCCTGGTACTTCTTCCCTCGGCCCCTTCGTTACACTTGCCAGAGAGAGGCACTTATTGAAAGCGGGAGCGTGGTCGATGTGACATTTGAACAGGGGACCTATGCTTGGTGGGACTGTGCAACTACTTTAGGAATGATTATAATAGTAACAAGGAGCTTCGTGGCATCTGAGAGGCTTCAATAAAGAAGGGGTGCTCCTGTCATCCCTAGATCAATTGTAAGAATGTATTTCATATATAGCCGTTTAGCACTTCCGGATTCGTTATTTACGAAATATATAGGAGGAGTTATTTATTTGTTGATTAAGAATCAGCAAGGTAAAATAAATTATAACTAAACCCTTCAGTTTACTCGCATGTCCAACCTTAAAGTGGCAGGTAACCGAGTCGAAAGAGAACGGTTGCCAGCTAATAACCACATTTGTTGGCTGGTAGACACCCGCGTTGTGTCCTGCAGAAAACCTTCCATTCATTTTGTTAACTTTTACGGATTTTCTGTTGAAAGTTTTCGTTATGTCGAGGTGCATCTTATGTACACTGTGCGCAACCGCGCAACGCGATAGCTCCTCTGTCGTCCGCACGACTACCAGAACTCTTTTGCGGTCGCTAGCGTCATTATAAACGACGCGAAGACAGCCTGCTGGCACGCAATGTTCACAAGCCCAACGGTTAGAAACAAGTCAGTAGGCGCATTCCTTATGGGACGTAGATGTATGTGCTCCGGGTGTACAAAAGACAAACGAATGAATTTAGTCGCCTAACAACAGAAAAATATCACATAGACTATTCGATTTTTTTCAGCGGTAAGAAAAAAAAAACAAGAAAAGAAGTGAAACCGCAAATCCAATGTATGAACAACATTATCGGAATGATCAACATAGATTGAATAATAGAGAGAGGAGGAAAGGACCTGTGCCCTATGTCCACCGAGAAAGGGAAATCGGATTGTTTATAAATTCGTAAAATAAAACGCGCTATAAATTCATATGAACAGGCATTTAATATTTATTGTTGCTATAAAGTCGTAGTGACGAGCTCAGAGAGTAGAATTGAGCTTGAAATGCAAACATTTGCGAAACTAGTGTTTTCCAGTGTCTCTTTGTTCTTAGCGTACAGGTGCACACAGGTAATCTTTTGAAAAGAAAAAAATTCTTCCAATCAAACATTGGAACTCTATCGCTATTAACGTATTAACGTTAGTGCTCCCGTTGTGCAGAAAATGCAGTGTCGTCGTCTTGTGTGGTGTGAGCGGAAACGCAGGTAGCCTACCTGCCACCCTGGTCACGTGACATCACAAACTGCCCACCGTTGCAGGTGGCAGTTAAATTGATAATTCGTCGCGAACGGTTCCTTGGAAAGAACAGTCTGGGTCTCACAAGCCCCACTGGTGGCTGTGTTTAAAACAGCTTCCTAACGGTGCAGTGACTAATCGTTTAACGGCTGTACCCCAGCGCTAGGAGTGGTATGAGGACTCTCCACGGTCTATGAATGTGATGTAGAGAATGAACAATTTCGCACTTATTCTAATGTAGGCAGGACCTAGGCAATAGAGAGGGAGTACACGTGTGCACGAAAGATCTCTAATGCTATATCGCATTGTTCTCTTAAGGGTAGGTTAATTGTTATGTGATGGTGAAACAAAAAGTACCCATGTCTACGGCGAAATCCCTGCGTTTACTGCGCGTACAGAAACGTGTTTCGATTAAGACGCCTCGAAGTAGACTGAAACATCAGAGCGCAGGTGGAGATCTCGAAGCCGGCAGGCGAATTCAGTTTTCAGAATTTGTTACACCAGGAGGGCAGGGAGATCGCGTGACAGCCAGTGGCCGCAGGTGGTCGAAAATCGATGACGTGCTCGCGATTGATATCAGCGTCACGGCGCTGCGCGAATTTCGCCACCGGTAGCGTGCACCGTATCGCTGGCAACAATGTTTGCCGACACTGCTGTGGCTAGACCAGATAAAAGTAGACGAATGAAAAATACGAGTGCTATACATAAACATATAGACTCGTTTCGAGCCGAACGGCCCCGTGAGCCGCCTACAAAGTGCGGCGCAGGACACAGTGATCTGTTCCCTCATCACAACATTCGTCTCAGCGTTATTGAAAAACCGATTCTGGAAAACAGACATCAGCGTTTTCCGGAAATGGCCTTTGCCGTAATGATTGGAAGATTCAAGGAAACGTCCGTTGCGATTGCTTAAGAAAGAAGGCGGATGTAAGTAAGAGTGCCAGTTCCGGTACGCCGTGTAGGAAGGTTTTCAAACAGCAGGCACCAATCTGAGACTCATAGCTGACGTACTGGTTGATATTTGCGTACGAAGGAAATATTTCCAGCTATGAGAGACGTCACTGTGAATGCATGGCTCTGGAATAATTTTGATTACCCGGGCTTCATTAAATTACACGCGACCTACATGTACAAGACTCGTCATTTTGCGTTCATTAAATTGTAGCCGTCAGCAGTCAGAAGCCAGCCCCCGATCTCAAAATTCGGACCTCCAGGAATGCGCCGTTTCTAATCTCTGCGAGCGTCACTGAGCGGTAATATTCCATTTGCGTGTGTTAAGCGGCTTGAAGGTGCAAACATGTTTTGGAAGGATGTAACTTTCCTTCTCAATATTTTTCTGTATCTCCGCAAAAAGTGTTTTTTAACAGGTATCACGCTGGTGTGAGAGGCCCAAATTAACGCGCAAATTTCTTTGTTTGCGGAACCAAACTCGGCTCTTTAAAGAAGAAAGAAAAAAAACAATATTCAGCCATGCTTCTCTGCAAATGACATCCAGCACGCATGTTTGCATTTACATACATAAACGATGCGGACACGGCGTGGGCAGAAGCGAACAAAAACAACATGTAGACTACATGCTACTTCTGAGGATCGCCAACAATCGCAAACATGGCTGCGGGCCAGGAAATCGTTTTATGCAGGGGTCCGGCTATTAAACAGGGAAGGCGTGGCGTGTCCCTTTTAGATTTCGCCACAGGGGAGCATTACTTTTCCTGCATTTAGGCCTACGAGCGTTTTTCTCTGCTGCGGAGACACGGTGACACATGATGACCTCTCGCGGTTCCAGCATTGGTGCTGAACGTTGTGGGTAAGTGTGGGTCTCCAGCGCTAGCACGCAGGGGCGGTAAATAGTGAGTAGATTGAAGAAACTGATAAAAGCTCTGGGGTTGGACTTGCCGCTTGATACCAGTAGCGGTCCATTCTTATCCACTTGAATATCTCTTTTTTAGGTTGAACAATCAAAGAACCAGATGCTATTAATAGTGTCCTGTAGTATTCAAAAAGAAGAACAGGTTTCTACCGTTCGCGACGTTGCTCAAGTTGAAGTTGCGCAGCGTTGCTGGCCAACCAAGTTTAGAGTGGTGGTCCAAGTCCGACAGCGCGTTCAGGAGAGCTGCGAAAAGTGTAAATATTTTGGCAGCTGCACCGCATATTACACCTGGTGAAAAAAAGAATTTTTTATTGTTACTTGCAATGCATATTCGATATCCATGCGGCTAAATATCAAGCTATGCTAATGGCTTTCAGACGGAGCCGGAGAGTGTTTACCCAAGGACCGTTTTTTCTAGCTGCCGTTACAGAAAGAATGCACTGTCGATAGACGCTATCTGCTGGCTCTTCGTAGGGTCGCTCACTCGTGCAACTCGGGCCATGCCAAGCCATGTTGCAAACAACGAGAGCAAACAGTTCTCGGTTTTCTTTGTTGTTAGGTTGACCGCCACACCGTGCATCACAAACAAACTGGCATAGCTCTCAAGATACGGATACCTGCTGACAGCTCCAAAGGACGCTGTCTACAAACTCCGTTCCACACGGTGGTCTGATGTCGGGACAAATATAGCGTGTAGCATTGCTGCCTAGCGACATGTGGAATGACCAATGAGCTGGGAAAGTTTCACAGTGGAAATAGAACGTTGGTGGGAGATGGAACTGTTGGAAAACGCACCAAACTAGCGGACTGCCAGTCGTAACACGAGCGGGAGTAACTTTTGATCGGGACTCAGCGGGAAAAAAAAAAGAGAAGCAACGTGGTACCCAGCTTCGCTCTCGGTCGGCGACCGCGAGCGGCAATGCGGCGCACCGGACACGTTCCGTCCGGCGCCGACTGCGCTACCCGGAGCGCGGGAACCGTTCGCAGTGTGGCCGGCGCTACCGACTGCGACGTGCCGCCCGGAGACCGCATGAGGCTCCGGTCACGTTTCCAGCGCACCTCGGGGCTATTTGTCTTGCTGAGGAGCCCGCGTCCCCTGGCAGCGCCCATTGTTGCCCACACATCTCTTTCTATCCCCCCCCCCTCTCTCTCTCTCTCTTTCGCGTCCATTTCTCTTCTGTGCCTGCCCACTTTTCGCCGCCCATTCGTCGCGCCGAGTAGCAACAGCCGCTGTGGCGTCGGCGTCATTGGCTCTTCGGGTCGGTGCATATACCGCCGCAGACGTGAATTGTCCGCTTGATATATTGCCGCCTCAAGAACCGACTGATTCAGTGTGGGAGCGTGTGTCTGCGCGCGTGTGTGTGTGAGTGGGAACGGGCAGCATAAAAACCGCCCGGCTACATTCTCCTTATGGCAGCGCGTTATGCATTTGCTGCGAAGAATAACATTATTGAATGCGACAGCGGGATCCTCCTTGCACTCACTTAAAGAATACAAATTACAGCCCGATTAGATTTGTCAAAGCAGGTGTTGAAATGTCGGTCTTTTGTGCGTCCTTCTTGTTAAAGGCTGAATGTCGGTACGACGATGTTTTTAAGCTTTTTCTTTACATCTCGCGTTCATCTGAAGAGTTGTAAAGTCCAGCTCCATCCTGCTGAAACCTCGCGCTGTTCGTACAGTCATCCCGCTGAATATTTCCATGAAAAAATGTCCTATGGCCGGCTATAGGATTTTGGCCCAAACAGCTATAAACCTTTCCAATTTCTGTCTATAGCTGTATATACAAGCTGATACATTTTTCTATAGAGAGCTTAAGACAGTTGTATGGTTCCAAAGCTATAGCTTTAGTGGCATAGATTTTTCGATAGCTGGCAATAAGCACCTCTGTGGGTGCTTATAGACGTTCATAAAAGGCCTTAGACGGGCATAGCTTTTCCCACAGACGCCCATAGGACGTTTTTGTATGGATTTTGCTCTATTAAGCTCAGTATTTCGCCTCAGTATGCAGGCCGCCGACTGTGCCCTTGTCTTGTGGCTTGACTCACACCAGTAGAATTCTAATTGATTTGAGGATGATAGGAACAATCGTTTTCACATTTCTAAAGCTTAAAAGTTCCATGAGGCGCTTCAAGAATCATGTAATTTGGCGCACAAGCAAATAATATGGCTTATATACTTCTGAATCAAGTTCCACAATTCTAGTGTTAATGTTTGTGTTGAAGAGAACCGCTAAAAATAGAATACAACTTTTCACGATTAGAGGGCACTTCTCATGTCATTTAATGCCCTAACATGGTGCTGTGTTACTAATTCGAAAAAAAGAAGAAAGAACTGCGCGAAGACGGGACAAGAAGAGGCACAAAGACGCACACAAAAAGCGCAGGTCCCCTAAGTTCCTGATTTGTTTTCTTCTCTATTTCCCTGGTAGTTTCTGACCTTCACGTAAGTGTGGCCTTAAAGGAGCCTTAAAGAAATCTCTTATGGCGGTGACCTATAGTGTAGGCGGAAATTTAGCCTGTCTGACCAATTGCCGTAGATCTCTTCGACTCTCCTATAACTGCTTCCAAGAGGTGAATATGTAACCTTCATGTAAGTAGCGTATAATAATTTCATATATACAGGTCTTAGCTGCTCTAAAGGTATGCTTTTCTACGCAATACACTCTTCCTAGTATCGTTTTTATTTTTGTAAATTAAAAGTTTCGAAAAGAAAACGGAGCGTCCCATTCACTAACGTTAGTTGACTACATATTCCACTGAAAACTAGCCTATACTGATGGATTAAATTTTGCAGTATTCCAAATAGACGCATAGCCGGAAAAGGAAATAGGTGACAAGACCTTATTACAGGATAAAACCGCCTTAATGCCATGTGTCAAGGTGGTGGGAGCGGCTGCAACACGGCACTAGGGGGCCCTTACCCTGCATCACCGAAGGCCTGGGCTCCGCCGAACACTCCAGGGGTGCTGCTAGTGTCGCACTCGAGCGCGACGGTGTGGTATTCAGGGTAGTCGGGAGTATTTATGTGCCCTTTGTTGCTCACTAATTCTCTTGATCACGAGATTCCGTTACCGGATTTCGGGAATCAGTGGGTACACATTCAAGAAGAAACCGTGCGCAAAGGAAAGAAGGGTTCACTTGTGGATGCTACTGGGCAACGTGATGAGCCTCCGAGATCGCAACTGCATATAAAAGGGTTCGCTGCAAAAAAAAAAATGCAATATTTTTGCTTGATGCTGAAATCGCGAAGTTCAAAGAGAGCAGGCGAAAGAGCTGCCAGTTGTTTTTTTAACTCTTTGCCCTTTTCACCTCTTCCTTATCCCCTTCACGCAACGATACAGCTGTCCACCGAGCATAAGTCTGCTACTGGGCTTTGCCGTTAATTGCTTGTAATCCCCACGACGCAGCGTTTATTTTGAACCCGCTGCGGTGGCTCAGTGGTTATGGCGCCCAGCTTCTGAGCCTAAGGATGCCGGTTCGATCCCTTCTGACTTAGCCGCGTTTCTGTGGAGGGGAAACGAAAAAGGTGACGCGTGCTGAGGCATGAAAATTGTTTCGAGGAAGTGAAAACCGGCGTAACTGTATTACTACGCAGTTTTCTGAAAACCTTAACCTCGCCGTGTGTGTAGGAAGATGCGAGCGAAAGAAAAGGGAAAGAGGTGCCGCAGTGCAGGGTTCCACAGTAATTTCGACCACATGTAGATCTCTAACGTGCACTGACATAACGTAGGACACGGGCGCCTTTTGCGTTTCGCCTCCATCGAAACGCAGACGCTGCGCCCCAGTGCGAACCCTGGTACTCCGGTTCAGTAACGGAGCGCATCAATTACTCAGCCACCATTGCGGGTGCTGCGTTATAATTGTGCACGTTAATAAACCACAGGTGGTTCAGATTAAGAAGGAGGCATCCAGTACGGCGCTTCATTCTCTCTTCTTTCTTTCATCCTTCCGCCCCATCTCTCACAGCGCGCTTGAAGTGTACACCGAGATGCGAGATAGTTACTGCGCCTTTTTTTCGTTGAAAATCAAATTTTCACTTCTGCACTCGTCCCCGTGCTAAGGTGTCTAGATCGTACGTTAACCGCCCCTTCTTCTGGAGCTGCATGTGGTTCTTAATAATAATAATTGGTTTTGGAGGAAAGGAAATGGCGCAGTACCTGTCTCATATATCGGCGGACACCTGAACCGCGCCGTAAGGGAAGGGATAAAGGAGGGAGTGAAAGAAGAAAGGTAGAAAGAGGTGCCGTAGTGGAGGGCTAATAATAATAATAATTGGTTTTTGGGGAAAGGAAATGGCACAGAATCTGTACGGAGGGCTCCGGAAAAATTTCGACCACCTGGGGATCTTTAACGTGCACTGACATCGCACAGAACACGGGCGCCTTAGCGTTTTTGCGCCATAAAAAGGCAGTCGCCGCGGTCGGGTTTGAACCCGGGAACTCCGGATCAATAGCCGAGCGCCCTAACCAATTCTTAGTGGTTCTTTACCGATTCCTGCATGGCGTTGTAAGGGTCCGTGTTTGTCGTTTTATGTGCCCGAAAAAAAATTTATTTTCTACGTCCTAGGTTAAAAAGAGGCGTTTCCGCTTATAGGAGACTGCTAAAGAAGTAATATTCGCACATATTTTGATCACGCTAAATATACAGCTTTCTTTACTCAAGCGCAAATTTTCTTTTACGTATTTCCGCGCAAACATATTTCGCACGTCTTGTTCGCGTTGCTACTGAACGAAAATATTCCACTGAATAACATGTGCCCATGTGTATCACACTCTTATATCCCAAGATAAAGCCAAGCAATGAATGCAGTAGCTGCCGCAGCACCAATTATCGTTTTTCAAGCAGAGCCCTGTTCTGCCTCATCCAGCCTTTGACAAAGCGGTCTGTTCGAGAGGCATCGCTATTTAGCGTAGCTCCCTCTTGTTACGGCCGGGCTGCCTCGGCAGGGGCCTAAATTATGGTTAATTATCGCTCATTTTTTTTTTGGTATCCGGGAGCTGCATGTGAAGGATTTGCAAGTATTCTACGTTAGAAAAAAAAAAAGAAAGCAGAGGATTTCATGCAGCAGCGGTATCTCTAAGTGAGACATATGCGCTTCGGGCAGTCGAAAGGAGATTATGATGGCGCAAAAGCTTGCAAGAAGTATGTTCCGTTTCCTGATTAGTGCAGCGCGTGTAAGAAAAATGCTTCCTAAAGCTACCAAGGCTACATTTTTTTTTTGCCCTAATTGAAAATTAACACGGCGTGCTAGATATTTGCGTTGCTTTGGGCGGTGAAAAAGGAAAACCCGTTCCGGAAACGTGCTTTCTGTTCTCGCCTTTTCGCCCTTCCTTCTCAGTCTTTCTTCATGCTCTATTTTCTTCAGTATGTAGAAGTTGTGGTTCAAAAACACTTTGAAGGTTCACTGTGCGCGCGCGAAAACACTCGTAAATTTTGTATTTAATGCTTTGAATTCTTCAACATGCGTATACATTAAAGCCGAAGGTTCAGTTGCTTAAATGTTGTCATCAATGCTGTCGCTGCACGTCTTGATAGAATCTCCGGCGCTGAGTGTAATTTTTCACCCAATGCGCACCCGTATGAAAATGGTCTCTTGACTGTCTATACATTTGTTATAGACATTATTGCCTTTTTATGATATTTCCTTTTATCTATGCATAGTCTGTAGACTGTCTATAGAATAACTGCTAAAAGTGCACGGAAATAAACCTATAGATTGTCTATAGACTGTCTAAACAATTTTTGCCTATAGAGTAGTCTGTAGTATTTTTATATTGAAAGTCTATAGAAATTAGAGACAACAGTCTATGGACAATCCATAAACTGTGCAAAAAAATTTCTGTTTGGGCGGAGTCCAACAGTGTGTAGTATTTCGCAGTAGTAATAAAAAGAGTGGCTTTTATAAGAAATTGATTGCGTGCTGAACGCTCACAGAGAACACTGTAACCAGCACAGTTTACCGCGGCTCCAGTGTTTCACAAGAGAGGCCTGTTTTCAAAGGAGAACTGCTGTGCTGCTTTAGTTTCCTCACTGGTCCTTTCAGTCTAACTTTGTTGTGCCCTGTCTCTACGTGAAAAGCGAAAAAAAGATTAGTGTTCTCTAGAAGGTGACGCCAGGCTAATGTGTTGGAAAGCAAGCTCCAATCGTCTGTGCTAACGGCCAAGGGCAGCGGGAACAACAGCTATAGTACGAAACAGAAGCGTAAAGAACGCGATCGAGCACTGCCGGAAAAGTGATACAATAGAAAAAAAAAAGACTGATGCAGCGAGTTAGGACAACAAATCGAGGTGGAGCGAGAAGATAAGGGAGGGGGACAGCGATACGCATTGAAAAAAGAAATAGGGAGCAAATGGATTGTTCTTTCTCACACGAAGAGGTTCCGTTCCGCTTGTGATCGCCCCCCCCCCCCCTCTTCCTCTCCCGCAATTGATGGCTTCTTGAAAGCGCAAGCTCGAAAAGAGGTGCTCATGCGTTTCCAGAAAATCGCTGGTGTGGGCTGGTGGAAAATCGCTGGTGAAGCGGCCGAAAACAACTCGGCAGATATATAAGTGGTGCGAAGAAAAATAAAATTAGAGAAGCATGGAGTTGAAGCGGTAAACGCCGAACCCGTGAACACCGCGGCAAATAGGCCTTTGTTCTTTCTTTGTACTTTAGCCTGCTTGCTGTATTGCACGGTGGACACCACTCGAAGGAGCAATAGTGGAGATAGACGTACAAGAAAGCGCAAAGGAGCCTTTTTGTGGCCGCATTCTGTAGCGATATTTTTTTTTTCCCCGGTTCATTTTTTCGCTGCTCTACGATCGCGCTCGCTACGCTTGTGACGTCAAGTGTGCTTGCTAGCAAGCAGTATATGTTGCTAGCTTTTCTGCAAAGCGGCTGCTGATCAGTCGCATGGAGCGAAATAATGAAACAAAATAAAAAGGTCAGAGTAAAATAAGGATGGCATGTTGAAACGTAGGCAGTTTTGGTAGGCCACATTTTTTTTTTAGAGTTTACTTCCTCGCTGGCGTGCGCACCATTTAGAGAATGCGTGCAGCGTCAGTGATTCTGCGCATCTTGGGGACATTGTATTTTTCTATTCCTTAAAGGTACGAAGGCAAACTGGCATCGTGGATACTGCTTTATGTTAGCCAAATGAAAATTTACCACGATATACCACGGGCCACGCAAAACGCGTTCATTAAAGGTCAGCGCGTTCGAAGTCATCGCTTAGGGTCCGTTCTATCTGAGCTATTCGAGTTTCGAAGCAAGGGTGATATTATGACAGGGTGGCGTGTAGTTGCGCAAGAAGATAGTTGCAGCAGCAAATAGGAGCGAACGTGACTTTCGCTATATCAACCCCGCCCCACTACCGCCGCCTTTAATAAAAACAAAAAAGCGTGCTCGAGATTTCGGGGTCGCTGATCGTTCCATGAAGGACGTAAGTTAAAACAGGAGGATGTGACGGCCGATCAAGCTTTCCAGGGCGACATTGGCCTGGTAAACAACTCCGCGGCTCTGCAAAACGTTATACCCCGCCGCACGTATGGATGCAATGATGGCGCAAATGTTGCTTTCGCGGGCCCGCAGAGCGGGAAAAATCGACCATCACCGCTGCCTCCGGCTTCATTAGGCTAATGACTAGGGTATGAGCCAAGGAGGCTGTCGTGCGTAATAGCTTGGCCCTAGCAAGCGAGGGAGCGAAAGAAAAAGTAAAGAAACAAGAACGATAATACATGCGTTGTTGTTGTTTTTTTTTATTCTTGTTACATTCAGCTGTAATGGACACTGTGCTCTAGCGATGATGGCAGCATTGTTTTGACTACACGCTCGCTCTATCCATAACAAGAGGTTTTTTATGTAAGTTCGTGATTTTGCCATCATAGACATGAAATTATCGGCCACCGTACAAGGGGAATGTTACAGTAATGGACTGTTACGTCATTGAAAAAAGGTAAATCAATATGGGGTCTCATATGCCTTTCGCATCCTGATATAAACGTAGAACCTGCTTTTTCGAAAATGTCAACCAGAAAAGTGGACAGCACATGATTGATAATTCTTAAATAGGACATTACTTATTTGCTCATCGAACATCTAGCGCTGCATGTTTAGTTTATAAGCGGATACCATCTGTAGGACACCATCTGTAATTAATGCACTAAAAATTAAAACATCATAAAGTGCCAAAATATTACATAGATACGAAATAAACCATTAAACGCGCGCTTACACTTCCGATGAGGTATTCGCAAAAAAATTTCACAAAACCCGTCACAGAAAAAAAAAAACTGCAAACTTCTGCGCGGAGTCACCGGGGAAATTAATCTACTCAGAGTTCGTTTAAACTGTATGCCAAAGCACAGTAGTGAAATATCTAACCATCGCTACGGTTACATAAATGAAAGACCTGTGCAAGTTAGCTTCACTCACAAAAACTGCCACTGTTATTTATGTTCTCTTTTTTGTTTTTTCAATACGCAACACAATACGAACAATGCATTCTAAAGCCACACTGTGCAGTTCTTATTAAGACACGAATGTCCACCAGGCGACCGCACCCGACGATGGTGCTATTTGTGCAATTAGCAGTGCATTTACTCTCGCGCTGTGCACACCGGTGACAAAATGTAAGCGCCTTTTCAACAACCCGCGTCGAACTAAGCAGACAACCAGCTAACCTCACGCGCGCGTGCCTTATCTGTGCGCACAGAGCAAGGGAGCAATTTGTACGCCACAACCACCAGCGCCCCTGTAATGTGGTTTCTTTCACCGCTAAATTGATTCAGCAGGGCCGATAACCTGCCATCTCTGAAAAGGAATTCCGTTATATTTTTAAAACTCCGCTCCCGGCGCCGGCGCGCGCGCTCTCTGCTCGCGGGCATCGCCCGTGGTCGATATTTGTCCCCTAACAATAGCCAGCGCACTTCCGCCGGCCGCGCCTCGGTTCTGTGAACTTCCACAAGGCACCGCGGCCCTCCCTGTAGGATGCGGAGAAGCGGCAAAGATGGAAGCATTGCGCGAAAAAAAAAGAAAAAAACAGACCCCGCTAATGCGGCACCTCGCGTTTCACGGGCCTGCTCTTGACGCTGCTGCCGCGTCCGGGTCAAATATGGGTGGTGGCTTATGAGAAACTTGGTTTCGCGTTGCTGAATGTAGTAGGTCTAGTTTAAGCTTGTGGGTGTTAGCGGTTTTGAGAGAGCAAGAAAATGCTGCAAATTATGAGCAAAAAGCTAAGCGACGGTATTGAAGCCACGTGCACATCAGCGAAGCGCCGGAAATTAATGGAACCACAATGTTTTCGGCGCCGAAACGAGCCCGTTATCCAGGATGATTGCGTCATTATCCCGTGGTACAACAACATATACGTTCAGCGCCCTTAATTCCGCGCATGTTGCGACGGCCGGCTTGGGTCATGTCCCGGTTTCTGGCTATCTTCCAACGTTCTCTTTTCTGCGAAATGGAAGCCGGAATTCTTACTGAACATTTCCGAGAAAAGGATGAAGGAGAGGGAGAGAGCAAAAACAGAGCCGGCGATTGTGAGAACGAGCCAGTATCTCGCTTTTCCGGTGCCTTCTTGACTCGACATAATGACCGGCGCCAGTGACTCTTGAGTGCATGATTGCAATATCCGTCGATATGAAAAGCGCAAGGCAGTAATATGAATTTTGAGAAACAACGTACGCGCCCAAAGGAAGACATTTCAAAGCCGACATCTAGACAGAGTGCAACTCATGTCGACATATATGCCCCCAAAAAGGCTTTATGCCCCAGCTTTCGCACGTATGCCATTCGGTAAATCGCAAAACAGAGCAAAGCAGGAAGTGTTTACGTTCGGCACCACTTGGAGAAAGTGCGTAAGGGACGACAATATCTCCGAAGCGCGCAGGGAATTGACGACAATAAACGCGTTTACCGAAAGCCTGCTCTACTCGGAGAAGTACAAATCCAAAGAAGACCAGGACCAAACAAGAATACGCCGACAACAGCGATAAGGAGAACAACAATGAAGCTCGGGTCCCGTGAAAACAAAGGATTGGGGCGCCGGTGCTCGGTGGCAAGGAAATAAGTAAGAAAGAAAAAGAAAAATAATAAATAAAAGAGAATCCCTGCAGCGTTCCTGGAAAGCAACGAGAACAAAAGAAGGCGTACAAAGGATGCTGACAAACAAACACGGAGCGGAAACGCGTCTCCATAAATTGACTTGAACCATCTGCGCCCGTTTTCGGGAAAATAAAAAAGTACAGAGGGAGTGCGAGGAGGCGGAAGGCGGCAAGCGTGCCGCTACTGCAGCAGGCTAGCCGAGCGACTTTAAATGTGAAGCGTTTAGGCCCCCCCTTTTTCCCCCTCTTTGTTCCTACGGCCTTTCCCTCGACTGTGCCAGATCGATATGTACACTGAGCTGGCTGCTTATGCTCCTGAGACTGAGCCGCCCAAGGAAAAGCCTCTCCTGCCTCGCTCATCGACAGGAAGCTCCTTTTCTTCATCTCCCGAGCTCCTCTTTTTTTTTTCGCTTTATTATTTATCCACTTGTTTCTTAGTGTGTTCCTGTTGCAGCTACTGTGAGGAAGATCAATATTTGCTCCCTGTCACACGCCGGCGGCCGATTTAAGGTTTTAGTGACAAGGCAGCAGCAGCAGCAGCATGAAACGTCGGCAACGCTGCCAGAGGCTCGAGGGTGTGGAAAACGCTTCGTCCTGGCAGCGCCCCTTTCTGGCGCGTCTTGACAAGCCTTCACAAGCGTGCATTTATTTCTGCTTACGACGATAACTTGCCCGTGACAGGTAATCTTGGTGTTCGCTGAGAACGAACTTCGAAAAAAAAACGCTAATAAAATGGCATGGACATTAAGGCTGTCCAGAGAGCCGATGTCTTTCCCTTTAAGGCGCACGCATGGTGTAATTGTTCTCACAAAGTAACGTCAACTTGCTTGTGCAAACGCAGTGAGGAATAAAGAAAAGGTCGTTAACAAATACAGCGCATAAGTTAGCAGAAATCGTCATGACGGGATTACCTCCTGGACCACCCGGGACTGCAAGTTATTTCAAGGGTTTAGACTAACTACGAAGATGGGGCTATGAAAGCAACTGCAACTCTCTGCGCACATATGGTGAAACGCTACAGCAGTGTCCTCAAAGGAACTAAAAAAACAAGTTCATACTTCTTTGCAGCAATGCACTTGAAAAAAGCGCCTCATAAACCTACATAAGAGCCAATGATTGCAAAGCAGTCTCCAAATTAAGCAAGAGGGAATCTCCACAGCACAGTATATTAAATTGTAAGTGAAATAAAGCGAATCTCTTTGCTTTATACATCCTTAAAATTAAAGGCCCTATTGGTTGAAGCAGCAGCTGCCACTGAGAGGTTTTATGTACCGATGGCGGGAGACACTCAGAATTCGAAAGTAATGCGTTACATACCAGAAGCCAGCACCAGTTGCTGCAAATTACCTGTCTCTTTCATTGCAAAAAAGTGGCAGGTTAGGATTTGTGCAGCCCACTCGTTCACTTGAGGTCTCACAAGCGATCGAACGCCCGGAGCACAAAACATTTTTGAGAAATCGACATCAAACAGCATCTGGATTAAAATAATGTCTGTACAATACTTGAAAAAATGCCGTATGTTGTCCTGCATGCTAGGATTCCACAACGACCTCAAGGCGCCAGATGCCTTGTTTTCGGAGCCATAACCATGAACCATCGAACTCACGCCATAGCTATCCACCTTCATTCATACTTCACCAATAAACGAAGAAAAGTTCACGTCGTATAGGCATGGACATACGGGTGTTTCGCATTATGTTCCGATTTTGAAATTTGAAAGCGTATTCAAAATGGAATATAATTGATCGACTGTAGATAGGCTTAAGAACAACGGCTCGAAACGGTTATCTGTCGTTCGCTCCCTCACCGAGGGCGGTGGTGAAAGCATGGGAACCATCAGCGAACTTTCTGGTCACGCGTGGCACTGTCACGTAATAACGTGTCAAATCCTCTAGTTACCTTCACCGCAGTAAAAAATAGCAACAGCCGTGTCGTGCATCGCAAAACCAGAATAAAAACACATTTGAGCAGAAGTGTTCGCGAGAGGTCATACTTCCGTCTACAGATAAAAGGCCACCAGGCTTAGATAAAGAAGACCACCAGTTATATTGCGTTGCACGCACGTCTTAAGCCTAACCTCGCCGCCCCGAGTATGACGCCAACCTTACTAGTCGCGAGGCAACAAGTATTTAATACCGGGCCACCGTAAGCGGCGTTCTTTCTACGTTGACACCCGTGCACCGGCTATCGACCAGCGCCGCCGGCGGCTGTCGGCAGAGGTGCACCCCGGCGGCAAAGACCCTCCCCGTACACCGCGAAGACAAGAATAGGAGCGCACGTAAACTTGGCCTCTTTATTGCGCCGCTTCCCCCCGTCCGCGTGGCGTGACGAGTTCGATTATTGTGTGTGCCGGTGGAGGCGCTTGGTATGGGGGGAAGGCGAGGCCCAAGGAGGGCTGCGGGGACCCATCGGCCGCAACAAGGCGGCGAATGGCGCACCAACAATAAGGAGGCCGTTGCACTATCCGCGAAAGCGCTCGCGCCCACACACGTCACCGTTTTCGTCCTTGCTTCTCATTGTATGATTTTGTTTTCCTGTCGGTGTAGCGTGCGTGTGGGTTTTGTCGGGGTGCGGGTACTGCCTTCGGCATGGTCTTCTTCGCAGGAAGCCGTTGATCTACGGGCCTCACGGCAGTCTTATCGGTTTTGGTCAGGGAGGTTTCTCTCCCACGTAAACCTGGGTGCGCCGTTGTGATATAGTAAACGCGAAGCGTGCTGGTTTTACTTTGGCACCTTACCAGGCTGGAATGGTTTGTCGGCGGCGCCTTGCGCTCGCGATCTTGATACAACAGCGTTGAGCTGCGCAGCTGTAATTCTTCTTTATTGATTCGTTACTGGAGAAATCTAAATGACACCTTGGAGTGCGGTTTTCACTGGGGCAGAGAGATTAACTCCTATTTCATGTGGCTCCGTAATAACGAATTTGCGGTCAGTAAAATTACAGGATTGCACTTAATTGTGCCCAAGAGAAAAAATACGAAAGCCTTTCCCTTTCCTCCCACCATTTTTCATAATTTATTATTGTTATTGATTTTTATTTGCTTTATTTTGTTCTTATTTTCGGTTTTTATTTTCTTCTATATTGGGTTTTAATTTATTACTTTTTATTTTTGTTGTTTTTCAATCGCTATCGTCATCATCAGTACCATCATCGCAATCACCAACTATCACTATCATTAACTGTCACTTCAGTATCACTACTTTTACTATCTATTTACCAACTGTGACTGCTATCATTAGATATATGTTGCTTGTCAAGTGTTGCTTAATCAACTTTTACTTTTTATTTTAATTACCGTACTACTTATTATTGACAATTCGTGGGGACACTTTTGCGGAGAACTTCTGTCTTCAACTTCCATGCGCGCCCTTCATGAACGAAGAAAGGCTTACACCTTAATATATGCTTGTGCGTGCGTGCGTGCGTGCGTGCGTGCGTGCGTGCGTGCGTGCGTGAGTGAGTGAGTGAGTGAGTGAGTGAGTGAGTGAGTTTGTGAGTGAGTGAGTGAGTGAGTGAGTGAGTGAGTGAGTGAGTGAGTGAGTGAGTGAGTGAGTGAGTGAGTGAGTGAGTGAGTGAGTGAGTGAGTGAGTGAGTGAGTGAGTGAGTGAGTGAGCGAGCGAGTGAGTGATATAACTAGCATGCAGGAAGTGTTCACTTAGAGTGAAGCCGCAAGTTTCTTTTTGTGATCATTTATGATAAAAAAAAACGAAGACATGAAGCTGTTGAGAGGACTTGAGAACCTACCCTAGGTAATTGTGGCTAGCCTAGATGTGTTTCTCTTTAAGATTGCAGAGCAACTGTGGAAGGTGAGAAACTGCTGCTGTAGTATATTCAACCACACTAATTCCGTAAGCAAGAGTCACTTATTACACAGAGATAGCGATTAAGAGGGTTTGCTCGTCTTTGAAAGACATTCAAGTCTCAACAAAAAAAAAATTTAGGTAAACGTGTCCATAGCCTCCTCTATTTTTTCGAAAAAAAAATAGAGGAGGCTATGACCTATCAAACAAGCCCCATTACACCCCACGCATAGCCGCTATGAATAAATTTATGGAAAGAAACACAGCCGAAAGAAAGATTAATGAATTCGACAGTTCGGGTATACGAGCACGTACATTGTAGTCTAGAAAAGCGGTCGAAGTCCCAAACATTGTCGCGCCGTGACGTGGTGTTCGAGGACCTAAACACTAAGATGCAGAGACTGCGCTAAATCCAGAGAAACCACCTGCTCCCGGACATTGGAACAGATTCGTTATCAACGAGCGGGTGGCACCGGCCATGTGAGCAACCGCGAGCGGCGCACAGACGCATAAAACATGTTCTCGCAAAACGATTTCTCGATGAACGGCCGGTCTCGACGAGAAAAAGAGCCAGAGCGGGCAAAGCACCGGGCCGAACCACCGCGGAGCTCAGACGCCGGTGTCCGAAGACGGAGCCCAAGCGGCGAGTCCGTTCCGGAGGCATTAGCATGCGAGAGACGCATCTAGGAACCCCGTCCTCTAATGATCCGTAAAGTCGTTAGAGGCCCTATTTTGAGCATACGGGACTCTTTCGTTTAGTTTAAGTTCTTTTCTGTTTACTTCTTCATTGCTTTCCCACCCTCGGAGCCCATCACGCTCCCCGTGCTGGTCGAAAGGCGTAGATATCTTTTCTTTTTTTCTGCGCTTACTTTCTCTTTCCATGCACGTATGCGATCAGCAGCTCTTTGCAAATGTGCGCACGCCCTTTATACATAGCGCCGCCAGCGCCCTGATCGCCGTCGGCGAGCTTGGAAACGGATCTCTCGGCCGGTTTTTCAATGTTCGCCCATTTTCTTAACAATGTGTGCGCGAGCAGCGTGATGCCTATAGTCGCCAACGTCGGCTCTCAAAAGCGGGTCGACTCGTGGCGCTCATCAAGTTGGCCATGGCCGACAAAAACGCAGGACACACCGAAAACGACCCTTGGTTTGTACGGAGCCCGACGTTGCCGGTCCTTTAGCAGAATGAATCTGGAGCGCAACGCGATTTAGAAATCGCGACACACTTTGTACGAGCGGTGATGGGCGTCGGGAGATATTACGGCCGCGCTTCTGCGCTGGGGCCTGAAGAGGTCACGCCGGAAGAAGAGGTGTGCTTCGCTGAGGCAAAAGCGGGAGACAGGCACGCTGCGTCGCTCTGCAGAGGAAATGGTAATTCCCATCTACGACGGGGGATTGGCGATCGAAATTCGAAAAGACTCCAAGAAAGGCAACGAAAGGAGTACCAACATTAGTTTGTTGGACGACTGGACAGCATTCTCTTTTTTCCCCCCGCTTAGTTCACCTGTTCGTATTTTGGAACACTGAAATATGTAAACCGAACTGTACGGTGCACGGTAGAATGACATTTGGCGGTGTTCTGTGCTTGGAACGGCTCCATACCGAACAAATCAGACCAGCTCTCCAATGTATATATATTTAGAAAAGAATATGGCATTCCATAGATATATGCACACCGGCCACTGGCTTTGAGTTATTATTTGGCTCTTAACTGCGATATCAATGAAGGGCATTACGAATTGGTAAACCACCGGCAGTGAAACCTTTCTTTTTTCTATATGTGCCTCTTGAAGCCTTTTCTAACCAAAAGACATATATGGCAGTGAAAAAATACCCGTTAGCACAGACGAAAAGTTTTCAACGTGCAAAGAGGAGCTATGTGGGAAGGAAATGTTTGATCCGAAGAGCAAGGCTTCATAAAGACAATAAAGCGATTACGCCTCACATGTAGCCAGGGCTTCAAAGGTGTTGCGATGCACTTACGTGATTTACGTTCACAGTAAAGAAAAAACAAAAATTAGTACCGTTGCAGTGTCCCAGCTCGGCGTAGTCATTTTCAATGACAAAAGGCGTTAAACTTATCACATTTCACTGACAACTAAACCGATCCAATTTTTTTAGGCTGACAAAACAAACCAAGCTTTCTGTTGCAAAAGACAGCCTTAAATATTCTTCAGCTAATGTAGAGGAAAGCAATTGCAGCCCTTGTAAAAATCAAAAAGTGGTTTGTTTCTAATACATTAAGTCTGTTTTTACAGCATTCGTAGGAATCGTAAGCTTCGGAGGGTGGATGACGAGAATTCGTCCTAGCTCCGAGAGTTTTCGAACGCTGGCCATAAAATCCCACGTACTATTTATTTTTGACAAAGGCTATGCATAACACAGCATGTGAACTCTCGTAATCCTGACTGTCCTATACAACACTTCGGGAAAAGCAGTTCAGAGCGAGACAGGGTCTGTCCGTTAACCTTAGACTAATTAGTTTGTTTTCCTTGCCTTGTAAGCAGGGACACAGAGCCGCGTAATGACTTGCATGGGGACGAAAAATCGCTGCCAAGACGCCAGGACGAAAGCGTAGGAGCACTTAACCCATACGCAGCGAATACAGGGAGGCGTCTGATCGCTCTATGTAGGTTCGCTAAGGCGTGTCGTGGAAGGGCTGTTTGCTCCTTACGCAAACAAAACAAACAAACGGGACGACAAAAAAAAAAAAAAACTGGCAGTTCCACGCGGGAGAGGCGCCCTTGGAGAGGGGAAGGGCGAGTTATTGTTTGTGCCATGAATTACGCAGGAAGACATCCATCTTCTTCGCGTTCTTCCCGTTGCATAAGAGATGTCGATCTGACTTGGCTTTCAACGCGAAGCAGACCGCGGAGCTCCCAAGAGCGCGGGCTGGCGGGCCTCCCGCGCATCGGCCGGTCAGCGCCAGCATTTCCATCTCAATCAATGTGAGCGCGCAAAGAGCAAGAAAGGAAAAAGGGGGCCGAAGGGAAAGAAGGAAGGGAAACATGCCAGAGCGGGAGGTGCGCGATCAGTTGGAGCGACAGATGCGGGAGGCGAAGCCGAGTAAACGAAGTTGCAAGAAAAAGAAACAAGCATCGTTTGGGAAGGATTCTCATCCCTGGCGAGAACGTCGACGCGCATGTGGGAAGGACCCATTTTTGCTGTGGTACAGAAAGCCGAACTTTAGTTTTCTCAGTTTACTATTTCTTTTTATATAGCCGTAGCAAAGGTGCGCACGGGAAGGGGAGTTGAAGTCACTTCTTTAAATGAATACTAAGCGATCCGTTTAAAGAAAGTACGCGTGCTTAAACTGACAGGTATTTTCGTTTGCTTTCTACTAAAGACGCTCTAAGCCTATTGGTAGAATCACTTTTCTTACTAGAAAAAGCGTATAGAAACTTGTCGGCCTCGAGTTCATTTTGTCATGTAAAGGTCAATGTAAGCAACAAGCCCAGGGGCTTTCCCGACATACTTGTAAACTCTGCGTCCGTGTGTTTTCCCGATATTAGCGCTCGTCCATCATTTTTGCGACTGCTCTTGTTGATGGGAATGACTCCGCGGTATAAATATGACTAAGCAGCATTAACGGCCGAGCCATACGGGAAATGTTCGTACAATTGGTTGAGTAGCTTTATCTTTTGTAGTTGTAAAGCGTCGGCAAATCATTGCTTTCCTCGATTGAAAAGTGCGGTTGATAGAATCCTTAATTTTTAAATTGTAAAGAACCTACGAAAGAGAAGATATATCGCGGCTTTCATGCCCGTGACATTTATTTCGACGGATGCAGTGCCTACTTGAAGGCGAAGGATCAGCAAAAAGCAAACAAATTTTATTGTGCACATACCTGACGATTTCTTCTCAACAGCGCCCCCTCATTTGAAGCCATCACGAGCCGTCGTGGGCCATCGACTATGGCGTTCGACCACTCAGCCTCATCTCGCACGGTCAAATACATGCCGCGAAGGCTGTACTTAGATGTAAGTGAAACGAAAAACGCGCCCACATGCTATTATAAGTGAACGCACATTAAAAAACCCCGACCTGTCGAAATTAGACAGATTTAACTTAGCCGGACAGCTGTACGGAAAATCTTGCAGCCCGTTTCCGTCACTACCGTTGCCAGGTTTGCCTAGGCGCATTTGCCGTACGGTAGCAGTTGCCGTAGTTACCGTGTTTATCGTACGGCGTGGCTAAAACTCTTTGTATTCGGAGATTTCCACTAAGGTGTCTCTCGCAGACCACGTGCATGCAGATTCGGCACTTTAAATTCAGCTTACTTACGTTCTTTGATCAGAAACTGGTTAAACTTTGAAGTGACAAACCTTTGTTATGAATGCCAAACAAAACAAACGTCTTCCAGGCAAGAACCGAGAACACCATGACAGCCAGTCCAGTGGCGAATAGACGCTTGTATCACAGCGTTGGTGCTTGTTAGTGTGTGCGTACGCGTATGCGTATGCGCGACTCGTGAAACTATGCACGCCCGAGGCTGGCTCCCAGCCTTCATCCTGCACTCGCTCTCCGGATCCGCGTTGGCAGTACGGGGATCGGGAGGAGGCAAGGGCCTCGCGGAGGCGAGGCTGAGCAGTGCGCAAGGACGAGTCACAACACCCGCGGGCTGAGCCACGGGCCTTCCTCGCCACTCGCGCGATGGAGAGCGAGGCCTGTCGCAGCGCGCCCCCTACACGAGGGTCTCCGAGATTGATGCCTCCTCGGGCCATCTCGGCGGCCAGATAAACGACCGGCTCGGGCCCCTTTTTCTTCATCCCACGAGCCACGCGCTGATTTGTTTTCTGTCCGTTCACTTCAGCTTTCTGTTTTGCTCGTTTTTTTTTTTCGGCCAACTTTTGGCCTCCTCTGGTTCATTTTCTTGTCCGTGTAAACCCGTACATAAAAAAATAGTAATAAAAAGTTCTTTTTTTTTTTTGGCTGCCTTGGTCGTTTTGCGGTGTTGTTTTGCGTTTTTCTTCGGTCGACAGTGGCCCGGATAGAAACTCCTTCTTTTGCTTGTAAAAGCACTTTGACACTTTGCTCGTCGACTCGTCTGACGAAAATGCGTTCCGC
This sequence comes from Amblyomma americanum, assembly GCF_052857255.1. Taxonomy (NCBI): domain Eukaryota; kingdom Metazoa; phylum Arthropoda; class Arachnida; order Ixodida; family Ixodidae; genus Amblyomma; species Amblyomma americanum. Next base: position 63,355,845 of record NC_135502.1, read on the forward strand.
TCCCGGCGGCAGCGTTTCGTTGCGAACTGGTCGCAGCGGAAGTGACATACAAGCACAGCGAAGATGATAAGAAAGAAAGAAAGAAAGAGAAAGAAAGAAAGGAAGAAAAGAAAGAGAGAAAGAAAGAAAAAAAGAAAGGAAGAAAGAAGGAAAGAAAGGAGATGAGAAATTTTTATGGTGGTGGTAATAGAAAGGAGTGCTCTTCAAAGTGTAATCCGCCTTCTTATTTGGACCAGAGTCGACTGCTGCTGGAAAACTGTATACAATAAAATAAAGAACCACGGATGCTACGCAGCGGTGCCTATCATTACGCCTTTTTGGCGTTTGTTTTGAAAGCGAATGCCTGTTCGTCTCTTTTCGCTATTTGAGCTCTAGGCGAACTACTGTTCGTGGAAGATAGTGCCAAGATTTTTTTTAAATATTAGAGATCTCTCGTCTTCCCACCGAGGCATATAATTATAGCTTCTGGCAAGCACGACCACACTTCTCTGAATACCCCCATGAAATAAGCACATAGCACCAAGAAAGCGCAGCACATAAGGGCACGCGCCGCTTACGAATCAATATTAAACACTAGCGTTAATCTATGCAAAAGGAAAGTACGCTGCATTGTAGGCTAGAGCCAGCGTTCACGAGATAACATTACTCGGAGGGAAAGTGGACAAAATAAAAAGTGGAGTCGGTTTGCGTGGAGAAAACAAAAGTGGAGAAAACAAAAAGTGGAGTCGGAGTTATGGGAAATGCAAATTAGGTGCGCCAGCACTGCGTGGCCACTGCTTTGCGTTGCTGCTAATATTGGATTTGCATTGTTTATAGTGGTTTTGCATTGTTATTCACGATATTGTTATGTGAATAAAGCGGTATATCAAGTGTATTCTGTGCGTTGTCTGTGTGTGCATGGCATCGATGAAGCGCAGTAGATACATGACACGATGTTTACTACAGTCGTTGTATGCAATTAGTCACGGCTCCCGTTATGCAGAAAATGTCGTCGGAGTTGTCGTCCTTCACGGCTGCGGCGTTGTGCGAAGAAAAGCAGGTGGCTCACTCGCCACTGAAGTCACGTGACCTCATGGCGTCATCAGCACCTGCCAACCGTGGCAGGTGTCAAGCACCTGTTAACCGGAGGACCAGAACGACAAAAAGGCTTTTACTCTCAATGTGGGCATGTGGGCTAGTGCAAAAAAAGAAAAAAAAAGCAAATAAGTGTCTACAGTATCATTGGCCTGAAACATCTTGCTGTGACTGTCGTCGCCTCGCGCAGTGCGCAAATGCAGGGATATACAACCTCGTGCCTAGAAGACTTCATCCGCATATTCCTACGTTTTCCAGCATTTCAGAAGAATAAAATCAGAATTGATGCCCCCGGCGGTCCCTATTCGGTCCTTCGTGCACTTATTCAGCTTTCCGGCATTATTCTTCGCAACCAGTAAGGAACTAAACAAAAAAGGAGGCCCGCAACCTTAAAAGCCTATCAGGCACGGCACTCACCCTCCACTCTCAGTAGTGATATACTTGTTCAAAATTTTTGCACTTTTGAGTTAACTCTTCGTTAAAAGCCGGAGGCCACGATAAAGGGCATGAAGTATGGGCTCACCCTGCGCGGGTCGCTAGTGACCCAGTTTAATTTCGCCCAGGGCAGCACGGCGAAGTCTCTGGAAGCAAAGGAAGATCAAGAATTGCAGAAGCAACATTTCAGGCAGGTCGGGAGTACGGGGAGGGAGGGAAAATGGGGAAGAAAGGTCGGGAGGCCCGAGGGAGAGAGCAGAGGAGAGCTCAGCTAGGGACAGAGAGCGAAGGGGCCAAGCGCCCCTGTCGTTCGATTCATCACCAGCCGCCTTCGCGAGTGCGCCGGTGCCTCAGCGGAGCGCGCTATTCGTCACTGGCACCGAGCGCCGTCGCGGGAGAGGAGGCGGGGCGATAAAGAGCCACCGGTCGGGCAAGCGCTGACCGGGTGAAAAATGCGCGCTTTTCCGGACAACCGCGGAATGACACCGAGCTTCAAGAAGAAACAAAGGGTAAGAAAGTAAAATGAATCAGGAACAATGCGAAAAGAAAAAGAAAACTGAAAATAAAATAGGTGCGCGCCTTGGTCATCGTGGTGTGAAGCTGAGAAAATGAAGTGCGAAATTCAGCAACTAGGTAGGTATACGACGCTACGAGGCCGTGACATGTAATAAGCTTTCTTTGCGATTGAAACAATGTAGTACGTGTATGCGCGAGAAAATAGTAGATATGGTTCACGCCTTAGAACTTCGCTACGTCAGCTTATGTATGCAAAACAAAATACATGCACGGCGGCAGGCACTAGCGTAGGGTCGATTAAAACTCAGATCACGGAAGCCTAAAAAATAAGTAGTCAATTTTCGCCGGAAGAACAAGTTGTAAAATTTCCTTGTCCCACAAACGAATGTTTACTCCGCCAGTCTCTTTATGTCTGTGCGTCAGCAACAAGAAAAGTAAGCCTTTAGTTATTTATTTCCTGCAGCTTCTCTGCCCATACCGCTTTGCAGTCGACTATCACGTGAGCTGAAGTAAAAGCGGCCGTGCTTTCGTTTTCTTTTCTTGTAGCTCTTCCCGGCATACAATGCATTGCGGAGCCGAGAGTCAAAAAAAAAACAAGAGACAAAAAAAAAGTGTCAGCGCTGCTTTTCGCGGCTCCAGTGAATTCCCTGGTTGTTGCAAGCGCAGTTCGCGAATCCTCGAGGGTAGCGTGCGCATCACAAAAGCGTCATCACAAAATTGCCCGCGGTGGTTCGTAGCGACTCCTGGGCGTGTAGGACACGGTGCCTGATTGCAGATTCGGGGCCTGGTGTCGTGTATGTATATATACGTACAGGGGTCGGAAAAATGCTGGCGGGTAGCTCGACGCCTAGAAGCACATGTGGACGTGGCAGCGACGGCGGGCGAGATAGAAGGGCACGTCCGCGCCCTCTAGAGACGCCTCCCGATGAAAGCTTCGCCGCAGTTTCACAAGGACCGATCGCAGCGGGAGGCCTAATACTTTACGTTGTCCCAACCTTTATTTTCTTTTCTTGTTGCAACGTTTCGCTCTATACTATGGCCTCTAAAATGTCACACCGTTACAGGCGTAGGAAGCATTGTAGAAAGGACAAGAATTTGAAGTGATTGAGACGATAGAAGGAAGAACGGAGCTCCGAAGAATGCGTTCTAGGAGTTTGTGGAGATAGGAATGCTAATATGTTTTCTTGAATACATGCATTACCCATAATATACGAAGACCTTCGCAAAATTTTTTTTGCTGAGGACTCATGAAGGTGCTAGCAAATATTGCAGCTATAGAAGTACACTGGTCTCCAGAGAAAAATGAAGTTTTCAAAACCGTCGCTGTAGGAAATAGTGCGAGCTTTTCCAGAATAGCTACTCCCAGAAGATGAAATGAATACCGTACAGAAATACCTCGGGAAAACTAGGGCCCTTAACTAGAAGTTGTGTTAGCCGACCCGAATGACGGGTTTTCTTTTTGCAACAATTTTGGATGTACATAAGTATAAAATGGCACTCCTTGGCAAAATATGTTCATTTTTTTGCCATCCCTGTCACAGGGCAAACATCCTGCTGCTATCGTAGTGCGTTTTCAGGCAAGAACGGAAGTGTCTATAAAGCAGGCAAATGTACGAGCAGACTGACATTATTAACGATGACGGCATATCTCAATGTGCCCATAAGTTTAATTACAACGCAAACAATGACAGTTATCACCGGTTCTTTGTACTCACGCATTGGCATTTTAAGTGAAGATTACTTCGAAATACGGAAAACGCGTTGCTCCCAACAAGGCTACAAAAAAGGTGGGCTCAGCCTCTCTCCTGCAGCTGTTGTCTCGCAGCTTAACTTCACAAGTCATTGACTTTTCTGAGAGGCTTAGCTCTTTTATAATTAGTATATCCGGAGCTCGTGTCCAAAGAACGAAGGAAATACATAAGAAGATACGTTCCACGTGCACCGGAAGCGTTCAGAAGAAAGACAAAACCTCGTGTGGCAGCTGCCTTCTTTACCGCCAAAATGCCACTTTGGGACGCTGTTAAAAGAAAATTAACGCGCAATTAATGCCATTCTGCGTGGGAATTAATGACAGCACAATGTTTCCTCTGGAGCTTCTTGTTCCTGTGGGAAGGCGGGCTAACTACCGGTCCCCTCTTTTTGCGTTCATCTCAAGCGACAGGCGACACGACGGGCTCTGAAGTTGCGACACAGATGATAGCAAAAATGTGTGAGCACGGAAGGGGACGGTTTAACGTGGCCGGCGATCGCCACCTGGGAGCTATCAAACTTCGCTCAGCGACACGGCTCTTGATTTCTTCCCTTTCATCTCCTCGAACGACGTCCCGAGCGCTCTTTTTCTTCATAAGCAACTTTGCCGCCAGATGGGCCCGAGGAGCGGCGTGAAAGCCAGACCTCGCCGCGGTGGCTTCACTTTGCGTTTAAAGAAAGTATCGACATAACGTGAAGAACTCGGACATATGCTGACAAAGTTGGCTTGCGAGGAAGACCGAGATCTATAAAAAAAAAAGAGGGAGATCCTCATATCATCACTCGCACAAATGATCATTTGCAAACCGACGGTCCGGTATCTGCCTAAATAACATTTTCCGCAAGCTTGTCTGGAGAACAGCAGCTTAACTTCCTTGCTTCCCCAGTCCATTTCACTGCGCTGTGTCCTTAGTAATTAATGTTGTCCTGTAAGGCGTGTTGCTTGATACAATGACCGTAAAAGCGGAGGGGAGAATTCTTTTACACAACCGTAATGGTTATGGAAATGTATTTGTGGCATTCATTGACTGCAAATAAGGGAGTGAAAAGTAAGCAATGAGTTCACCGGGTACGTTCCAGTCGCACAGAAAACAATCAGTGTGCAATGAAAGATCTCGGCAGAGATTTCACTAAATAACTTAGACAGGATTCTAAGCTCTTAGACTTCAATAATCCGCGCTTCCTTTCCCATGCGACTCTTTCGTTCGCCAGACACTTGCCACTAAAAGAAGAAAACCAGGAGTATTATGGAGCAACTTTAGCAGTAAGGAAGAAGAGGAAACGAACAGCGCTCAAAGCCGGCCTGGGGTAGAATGATGCGGTTGGCTGTGTGGGAAAGCGGATTACGGTAACGACCTGTGGCATTTAATAAAACGAATGACAACCTCATGACGTGTCCTCAAATTCTGAAAGAAAAACAAAAAAAATGACGTCAGAAAAAAGATTGACAAAAATGACGGCAACCACGGCCAGTTCAGCCCGGGAACACGCACGTGCGGTCTCTTGCACGCACAATCAGAGCTCTCCCGCATACAATGAAAGAAGAGGAGAAAAGGTGAAACGAGGAAGTGAGAACCCGGGAGCGCGGCGGCGGGACACGCGGGGCCTTTGTGTCGCTCCTCTTCTTTCTGTTCTGTCTGGTTTCATTTCCTGCGAGGTGTCCGTGCCCTGCACGCCAGATGAGCCGTCCGCGGCGGTGGCCGGCGGTTGCTGACAGCCCCCCGGGGTCGGCGTCATCGGTGGTGGCGTCGGTGGCGGTGGCAGAGTTTCCGCACACGCAGGGAGGAAACGTCAGGAGGCCGCGGCGATCCAGCTGCTGCATGCACCCAAAGCCGCACCCTCTCTTAGCCTCAACCTCCTCGCTCCTTACACCTCCTTACCGCGTCTCTTCGCGTGCCGGGGTGGGGAGTCCAGTACTGGGCCCACGCGAGGGTCATGAGTGGTGATCGCGAGGAATTGAGACAGCTCCGCTCAAACAATGGGACACGTGCTGTGCCTGGCGGATGTGGTGTTCCTTCCTTCATCACGCAGAAGCCAGCGGCGAACAAGAGACTGGTGTGTTAGTTACTAGTCGGGATGTCGCGTTCTTTTTTTTTTTTGCTCCTTCTGCATTTCCTTCTTTGTGCGCGTTCCTTGGCAGCCCGCACAGATGCGGAGTTTGCGGAATGACTGAGGCGCGAGGGGAGTGGCGGCAGATGACCAGCAATTGTGGTTACTTCTCGGTTGTCGTCTTGGCGTTCGCGATTAGGGGGCTTTGCTTTCAGGTTTTTTTTTATTCCTCTTCACGCTTGAACTTGGGACGTCGCTCTGTGGCGCCGAAAATCATGGGCCCACTAGAGGTCACTTAAAGCGCGCGCCAGGAAGAGCGAAACCCGAGAATTTTGTGGTTTGATGAGACGCTTTTTTTTTATGGCGATGAATCTGGCAACTAGGTTTGGTGTTTCCGTGCGATGCACTCTCTGTGGACAGGCTGGAAAATGCTTTCATTCTTCTTTTTGTGAGCGCTTATGTGCGCTCAGTGATGTACTTGGCCCAAAGGCTTTTCTTTAGCGAGAACTTAATTCTACTAAGCCTTTTATTGTGAGCAGATAAAACTAGGGTGTATAGCTAATAGCGTTTAAGTCTAAATTGTCTTGACACAGGTTTGCTAGCTGTTTATTGCCCGTAGTGGCCACAGATTCGGGCAGCGAATGTAAAGTTACTAGAAGAATAAGAATAGGGCTGGAGCGCATTGGTTGTCTTCTCAGATCATGGATGGCAGTTTGTCAATATCCCTCAAGAGAAAAGTATATAACACTTTTATCATAGCGGTACTCAGCTAAGGGGCAGAAACGTGGATGCTACGTAAAGGGTTGAACTAAAATTGAGGAGAACGCGGAAAGCTCTGGAAAGTGAAATGATAGTTATAACGTTAAGAGACCGGGAAAGGGCAGAGTAGTTCAGCGAACAAACGAGGGTTAACGACATCCTGATAGAAATCATAACAAACTATTGGGCTTGGGCACCGCATGTAACGTGAAAGAAAGATAACCGATGGATCTTAAAGATCTAAGAGCACTTGCTGCTGGGCTAGTTGGTTTTGGTTCATAATTAAATAGTTTTTAGGCGCAAAAAAAAGACAAGACACATAAGGTAGGTGACAGGACGAAGCGCCAACTTCCAGTTGGAAGTTGGCGCTTCGTCCTGTCACCTAGCCTATGTGTCCTGTCCATTTTTGCGCCTAAAAACTATTTATATGTTGGAAGTTGGCGCTTCGTCCTGTCACCTACCCTATGTGTCTTGTCCTTTTTTGCGCTTAAAAACTATTTAATTATGATCTTAAAGATAACTGATTGGGTTGCAAGAGAAGGCAAGCGCAGCATGGGGTGGCAGGAAGTGAGGTGGACGGATAAGATTAAGAAGTTTATGGGGATAAGGTGGCCGTGCTTAGCGTTGAACAAGATTAATTGGAGAGATATGAGAGGGGCCTTTGCTCAGATGTGGGCACAGTCAGGGTGATGATGATGATTATGCACTCGCTGTGCTCTGTGGCCCCAGATGAGTGTACAATGCATCTCCAAGCCTATCGTTATTTCCTCATTATCATTAGCAGAAATTACACGACTGCATTGCAAAAAAAAAGGTCTCTGCTAACGATTTCCAATTACACTTGTGTGGCGCCAATAATAATAACAATAATTGGTTTTGGGGGAAAGGAAATGGCGCAGTATCTGTCTCATATATCGTTGGACTCCTGAACCACGCCGTAAGGGAAGGGATAAAGGAGGGAGTGAAAGAAGAAAGGAAGAAGAGGTGCCGTAGTGGAGGGCTCCGGAATAATTTCGACCACCTGGGGATCTTTAACGTGCACTGACATCGCACAGCACACGGGCGCCTTAGCGTTTTTCCTCCATAAAAACGCAGCCGCCGCGCTCGGGTTCAAACCCGGGAACTCCGGATCAGTAGTCGAGCGCCCTATCGACTGAGCCACCGCGGCGGGTGGCGCCAACCGCTGGCGCACTATTTCCGCCGATTTCCGTGCCTAATCTCACCACCTGATTCCTCACCGCATCCACATTCTTTCCCGTTTTCTTATCGTTCCCTCTGTTCTTTCGATAGATCGCCTCTCATTAAAGCAGGAACGCATTTCGCATCTACTTTCGCAGTTTTCGTTTCAAGTACACATAATATAAGCAGGCCCCCATTGGCTATGCAATAAAGAGCACACACAGTAAATTGTGCGCAGTGTACTTTCAAGCGTACGCTCTGCGTGCTGATTGCATGACCACCCCTAATGCGCGTTCTATGGATGGCCGCGTAGATAGGTGGATTGGTTATGCATGTTATCCTCATAGTATTGGCAAAATGATAAGTAGTATATGAAACAGCAAATATTTGTATTTTTCGGAGGGAAGATACAAATATTTCAGTGGGATTTTCGTTAATGAGATTGAGATCAAAGGAAGGGCGGCTTTCTGTCCGGGAGCGCAATGAAGAAGATAGAAGCAATGTTATTAGGATGGACTTGGAAGAAAAATAAAAAGTAGTGGAACAATAAGCAGCAGGCACACCAAAAGACGGCCTCAATATAACGCATTGGCCTCAGTGGGAATTAGCGAAAAAAGTGGAGCTGAGGAGGAACACACACTCCGACGCCTACAGCCAAACACTTTGCCTACACCAGCTAAGCTCACGGTACCCGACGCTACACACCTGGTAGTATTCACACTGTGCAGAGGTAGCTAATGTGTACCACATGGTCTCGGCATGCCAGTTCAGTCCGTACCTAGACACCATACTCAACCCTTCTGAAGAGCAAATGGGAGGCCGTTCTGAGGTTGATGTTGTTGCAAGCTAGAGGTGGGATTAGCCTTGCGGATTCTGCCGGCAGACGCTCCACCGTAGCGACACTTCAATGTAACATAGGCTTCACAAAGCAGGCACATAACTCGAACAACACACAACTTTCCGCGTTTTACACTGGACAGCACATAAAAGAATCTTCTACATCCTCGCACACACCATAAGAGGAACATAACGGAGACGATCTGCTCAGCGATGACCCTGAACACGAGCGAGGATTGGTAGCGAGGGCCAGCGCATCGCCACAACTAATGAATTGCCGGACTAGGAGGTCCACTCAACAACCTCTTCCATCACCTTTTGCTTTCACAAAGAGTTTTCAATCAATCAAAAGAGCTGAGGACAGATGTGGTTACAATCGCGCGAAGCGCCAACTACTGACTCAGGCGCTGGAGTTGGAGGATAATTATCATTGCGAGAAGGAGGACGTTACAAGAGGGGAGCGCGCGTCGGTTCAGGCAGTAAATAGTCTATTGGAGTATTAGCGGACATGACTTCATTTTTTATTCTACGCATTATGCACTATTCACAGTGCCTTTTCGTCCTTTTCATTCTAGCTGGAGCATAACCAACGTGTCCTCGTTCTCAAACCTTTGCTCAAATTTTTATGCGCCATATTTTTATTAGTACGCTTTCTCTTTTCATAATCTTCGCGGAGCTGTGTATGGCGCCATTTTAACATTTAGTTCTATGCTCAAAGTTTCAGATTTACTGCTTAATACTGGATGGAAACGCCAAGTATAAGGTTTTAATTTAAGAGGAGCATGATGTCGATACTGCTTTTTATTACTTGGTCTGATCTGCTAAATGCACTTCCCTTTACGGATTACACCTCGGCCTCTCCAGCCAAATGCGCTTCCTCTCCAAGTCTCCTTAACCTTTGGTTAATTTTATCTCTGACCTGAACCAGCAGTGCCTGTATATGGAGCAAATAAACCTGCCTGTCACGGCTCAGAATACGGCACTAGTGAGCGTAAAATAGTCCATCGCAAAACGTAACCTTATTTCCCTTTCTTAAAACTTTACCTCTATATTAAAAATTAGCCTAGTGTTTTCAGTCACTTATTGCTAATTATCTGGTCCGTTTCTTAATAAGCAAAAATCCCAAGGAACCAGCCAAGCCAAAATCATTAGAGAAAAACAAAACAAAATCGAAATGTATAGAATAGAAAATGGCAAAAGTGTAAAGTGAATTTTCTCCTTCAACCTGAATATGTCTTTATTATTGCACATGCTTTCAGTCTGCCGTTAAATTTCCTCAAAGTTAAGCTTTTTGCGAAATGTCTGGTAGCTTATCAGTCACATATTCAGTGCATCATCTGGCAACTAACTCATCCTTTCGTGGTCGCTAATTACAGCGCAGTTAGCCTCTTCAAACGTATGCCTATATTCGCTAACTATATTAGCGTAGGTCACACAAGCGCCGCAATGCCGGGCGGTTGCACCCTTCCTCGCAGCGTTGAAAGGCATCGGCGTGATACAAACTTTCTCGCCGCAGAATAACTGAAAATGCATGCATGCAGGCAGCCAGGCAGTCATGCGGGTTGGAAGACCGTGCGGGAAAAGGTTTCGTACTCGGGGCACCAGCTGCCGGCCGTAATTGTCAGCCGCAACCTCAAGGCTCCGTGCCGCTGCATGGGTCGCGGATTTACAGCGAGAAAGTGTGCTGTATGGAAGTGCTCGCGCGTACAGGCGTCCCGTTCCGTGACCCCCGGCTTCGCGCTTTCTTTTTTTGTTCGTTTCTTTTTTTTTTACTTTCTGTCCCTCATTTTCACGACTCCCGGTCGGCAGCTGCGGTGGTGAATGTTTTTTGTTCGCTTATGGCGGCTTTCTTTTCAGCAACCTAGCTTTTAAAACGACCTCGGCAGCGCCCTCTGCCGCGATGCAGTTGAAAAATCAAGGCCCGGCGCATTCTAAACGCGACCGGTGACTCGCATACTAATGGAGCACCGCTTCCTGGCTTCCTGGCGCTTGCGCGGAGGTGAGAAGAGAGACGGTTTCGCTCCTCCAGTATTTTTTATTTCTTTTCTGCCTTCTTCCGTTTCTCCCTAGTTTTATAAACCTCTCTTGTTACCTCTTTCTTTCCTTTTTTTCTTGCATCCTTCGAAGCCTCGTATTTTTCACTCCCTTATGCGGGAGTGATTTGGTTTGACTTTAGGGCCGCTCGCGCACGCGTGCGTAATCCAAAAGTGCGGGGAGAAAACAAAGCCAAGGCATCAACGAGTGCTAGCTGACTTCTACGAAAAGTTAAAAGAACGAAGAAATAAGGCTTCGAGAAAGAGCCCCACACCGGCCTGTGCGCATTCTCTGCTTCTTCTTTGTCGACAGATAAAGCACAAATTCTTTTCAAGAAAGGCAGCATTGGGGAGAGGGGGAGATGACTTCCTGCATTATTCTCCCCAAAGGTCGTCTTTGTTGCATTTTGTGAACCCGGAGTTAAAGTTGTTGCTAAAAGGGTGAGAAAAAAATCGCGTCGTGAAGGAAAGTATAGGGCCGCTCTCTTTCAAACCGACGCCAGAATAGAATAAATCAAAACTAACAAAGCCGACAATGCAACACAAAAAATAAGCAGCAGCTATCATAGGCACCTACTTGCTGCAGCCGTGAACTTTCAGGTTTACTTTCCTTTGGTCCTGTTGCTTTTCCAGACCACTTTTTCATCTCTTCTTTCTGTCTCTCCCTTCTCAGTTTGTCGCCGTACGGCAGAACTTGCAGCTACACCCGCGACGGCCTGGGATTTCCGCTCCTGCGACGCGCTCCGACGCCGAGGTCGGCGGCGCAGCTCGCATTTGGAACGGCTTCGCGGCGCGCATACGGGCTGTGCTTATGCGGAATGACTCCTTCCTCGCCTCTCTGCTGATTCGGGTGGCGAGTGCGGGGAGCCGGGAAATCAAAACGAGCATACAAACTCACTACTAAACAAAAGGAAACAGGGGAGCAAGAAAAAAAAAAAAACTAGAGGGTCGTCGGTTTCCGCGTGCTAAGCCCAGGCCTCGGCACGCGGCGAGAGGCCGGTAACTCGACGTCGGGAGCTGCGTGGGGAAGATATAGGGGAAAGTGGGACGGCGGAGAGCGTCGTGGCACGAGAGAGATATGCGGCGCGCGAAGCGGCGGCGGATGCAGCGGAGGGCGCCGTACCTCTTATTTCTTTCTCTTCCTCTTTTCGTCCCTAATTTAGCGGCCGGTTCTTGACGAAAACAACGGTATGCGAGGCGCGAAATGGCTGCTTCCGAGTGTGCTTCCGCGCGAGGCGTACGGCCTCCGCTTCTTTTCTTCGCGACGCCCAAGGCGCGCTTCCCGAGTGGGAACAAGGAAAGGAGAACAAAACAAAAAGAAATGAGGAAAATAGATTTGTAAGTCTCGCCATCTGGAGCCCGGAGGCGTTTGTTCCCTCGCAGTTGTCATCTTCCGGGCTAGGAGTAATAGTTCATTTTAGTTGGTTCACGAGAGGCGCCTTCATTCCACGCTGGCATACAAAATTCTGGCTAGTCTACGAAGTGAAACTATCTCCTACGTGTCATGCGGCGAGCTTCTTGAGAACTGCGTTTGCCTGAAATGAGTGTGGGTAGCCGCGGCCTGATTTATTTGCGAGATAAGTGAACAACTTGAAGGCGGCCAATATACATAAGTTTGTTCACAGGAAAGTACACTTCATTTCGCGTTCTGTCGCGAAAAAATTATCGCCCTGTGCTGCGACAGCTTGAATATATGTCGGAGGTGACGGGGTAATGCTGTAAACTTGTTTTCTTTCTGTCTTATTCTTGCGATTGACTGCAGTTGTCTTACTAAGCAAGTACCGTGAATAAACGCTCAGACGCAAAGCATGGCGGAGCTTGAAATATCTCTGAAGAGGCGAGACTAAAACCAAATGAAGATTGATGTGTAACCAACATTAATGCTGTTTCTTTTTGCGCCTATGCCTACCTAACGCATTCGACCACAGTAAAAATCACGACACTCTTTTCTAACCGCCCCACTAAAATTGTCCTCCGGCCTCAACCACGATAACCCGACATAGCCCACATAAGCGGCTGCACTTCCGCTTACAACAACTCATTTTTTTATCAATGCAACACTACTCTGGAATTCGTTAACTAAAGATATCGCTTCTTGCAGCGATTATATAGCATCCCGCGAGAAAATAAACACTGAACTATCATAGCGCTCACTTTGGTTATCTTGCTTTCTGAACTGTTCAACATGCAGCTCGCATGGAACACTGATAATGGTTATCTTGCTTTCTGAACTGTTCAACATGCAGCTTGCATGGAACACTGACAATGCTATCAGTGTTCCATGCAAGCCGCATGTTGAACAGTTGATAAAGCAAGATAACCAAACTTAGTGGTAGGTGTGAACGAAAGCAGTGAACGCTATGAAAGATCAGTTTTACCATGCCATGTTTTACTTTACCATGCCTTTTGTTGTTTTTGTGGTCGTTTTTCAGTTCCTGTGATTTCGATCATCTGGGGTTCTTTAACGTGCACTAATATCGTAAAATACACGGACGTCTAGAATTTCGCCTCCATCGAAATTCTACCGCCGCGGCCGCGATCAAACCCGCGTCTTTCGAATCTGCAGCCGAGCGCCATAATCAATGAGGCACCGCCGGCGGCCAATAAAAAGACCTGTGACATCACACCTCGACTTCAGAGCACAATGTGATCTTGAAGACAGACGTGCAATGTTTAAGAGCAAAACGTGCCCAACGTGCACAACGTGCTCTTGAACGATGTGCTGAGCCATGAACAGCTCTGCCTTGTGCATATTTGCGCTGTGCAAGAATATGCATGGTGGTCCGGTATATTGTATAAATGGCTTCCAAGCGTATGCATCACTGCAAATGCTGAATTTGTGCAATACGGCGTCTGAACTGCAGCAAAGAAACACAAGCATGCACACAAAACAATTTAATGTCGCGAGCAGACAAACAAGCCATCAGCAGATGTGCTACTCGGCCTGTTCAATAAAACACTTTGCGGGGCAAGTTGTGCATTGCTTCTAAAATTCAAGCGGAACAAGGACAGCACATAGAATGGAGAACGGCGGGACATGCGGACATGACGGGACATGCGATTGACTTACTCGGCCTGCACGGCCAATTATGTAGAGGCGCTCGGAGAAGTCGTTGTTGACTGTCGCGCACAGTGCCACCCTGGGGAGGCATTGTCTTCAATTGCACAGTTACTTCTTAGAAAAGAAGAGCACACTCACATTTCCACTTAACATTCGTTACAAAGAGCGCCTGCGTTGTCAGGCCGATTTAATAGTTTGCACGTAGAGCTAAACAAAGCGACTTCCGCAATCTCACTGTCAAAGACAATTATTCCTGTAATACCACTGGTGGGCCACTTTATAGCAAAGCTAAGAAATTCGAGCGCTAGTTTTAGACAGGATCCGGTTTCTCTTTCCATCCGTAAGAACTCGCACTTTCCGAAAGAACAACGCACAACGTTGAACAACACCAAGCGGTCATATCTCTCGAGTCGCAGTTCTTTCATTAGAGTCGTTGCACGTGCATCAGCTAAAATTCACACAAATCACAATTTGCCCAGAGAGTGAAGGAAAAAAAACTTCGCAGTGCGCGAAAAGAGCGACCCAACTGATTAAGGAAATGAAGAGAAAATAAATAAACAAGATGCCCAACATTTTCCGCAGCAAGCGCTTATAACGGCGCCAGCAGGACGAACTGAGCGGAAAGGAGCCAAAAGCTTCGCGCTCTCCAACGTCGTCGAGGAATCCGGAATAGAGAAGGAACGTCCACGACATGCAGGCACCATTTTTCATTTCACCTTGAGAAACCTCTCTCCGGGTCGTTTTTCTCCCGGCCCTGTTCCTTTAGAGCTTCCGAGATGCCTTATCGCTCAGGAATTTTCGAGAATAATATGTTCATCTTTGTCCCGGCAAGAGGCGAGACGCTTTCATTACTCTTTCTAGTTTTTCTTTCCGTCGTGTTTCTTTAATTCTGACGCATTCATTCGTATTCGCCTGACTGTAATGAATATAAAAGCGCACTTAGCAGCTTCTTGCTCTTTATGCTAGAATTCCTAACTCAGCTTCGCGGACTTTCGTAAGTTATAGTACGTTCGGCCTGTGAGCGCACCTAATCAAAAATATGAGCTAGACACAAAGCGTCGTGCGTCAGCCGTGCTTCAAGAAATCAGATATGTTCTCCGTATGGGATGTTCTCCATTTATACGGCGTTCCCAACTTGCAGGTAAAGTAAGATAGGCAAGAAAGAAAGAATAGCTTCGAAAGTTTTAAAACGGTGGTCTAAAAGAACTTTCTGCGCACATGAAGCAGTAAAGGCAGCAGCAAGGATATATGCGCGAGCGAAGCTAAAAAAGAAAACGCGCGAAATAAAAGTGAAATACATAACTTGTGTGCCGGAGTAATAGGCAACAATTCACGTATAGGCTTAGTCGGTAGGTCGGCGAGGATCGCAACAGCCACCAAACTTACGACAGACATGGACTAGAGATCTGTGGCCTGAAAACGCAACGCTCGGGCGCGAACGACAGCCCGGGCTCGGAGATGGGGAACTGCTGCGAACAAAACGGCTGAAAGCGAATATAGGAGTCCTCGGGAGGAGAAGAAGAGAGCCGAGGGTCTTCCTCTTCACGACTCCCGAGGGAGTCGCTCGGTTTGCGAGAGCCTGTACCGGCTTGCTCGCCTGTTGCCCACTGAGGAAACAAACCGGCCTGTGGCTTGGCTCCAGTTCCCGCATCTGTTCGCTCCTTTGCATTCTTGACGGCAGCCCTGCACAAGTGCCGGCGTGTTTTTAGTTCAAGGCGCGCAGACCTGCTGAAGAAAGTCGAAGCGAATAAAAGCACTGTTCGATGTCCTCTTGGTCGCGATCTCCCGGCTTGCGTCGTTAAATTTTCTGGCGTCGAAGCGGTTTATACGGGGGAGGTCCGGTTTTATGGTGTTTGTTGGGTACTCGTAATAATAGTAAACTGAGCAAAAACCATAAAATGGGCGCTCTTCTCGTGATGGACGTGTGGCTCGATTATACGGCGTATGCATATTTTTTTTTACTCCTGTCTGACGCACAAATTGTATTTGTGTTTGTTTAATTGAAATTCATTTAGGCACCTTTTTCCCGAAGTTTCGTTTGTTGCAAAATTAACTGTAGCTCTACGCAACATGAGCAATTTTAAAGTTTGGTGCCATCTATGAGTAAATATCCTAGAATCTGGTATATTCTATTGACAGAGCACATCTAAAGCGCTCCTATAACTGAAGAGAATTCTACCTTTTTAACGTCGCTGATTAACCTTCCGTCTGCGATCTATAGACTAGTTTAACCTTGGTCTAAGCGAATTCAGGACGGAACCTGGTGTCTGAGGTCTTGATTTCAGCCTTATTTTCATCTGAAGCAGACTGCGAATGCATTTAACTATACGAGACGGTCCTCCGAACCGAAGCATTGATATAGGCAGCGTAGCATAGTCAAGAAACCTATACTTACTCTCTTGAGTACTGTCGAAGCAGCCATAAAAACTTTGAATTCATTTTATATACGCAGCGCGTGGCAGGGTCCACACTGCTAGATCCGTCCACCAAATCTGCCCCAGGAGCGACTATCTCTGATTTTATCCTTTCAATCGGCGAACCGGATTAGTCATCAAAAGGCAGAGAACTTTGGCTATCTGTGCAATAAGCGTATATTCACGGGGCTCCTTCTGCAAGATTAACGGGCGCATTACGTAATAGCTGCTCAGCGCTCTTTTAGCCCAAATCTCTTTGCTCCGAGGAAGGAAGCATCGATCGGTGCCCGTCCCGCTCGTTCAACTACTCTAGCTGCCCGACAAGGTTAACCCATTAAAGGGAACTGAGCGAGAGCCGCCGTGCTGACGAGGAGATAAGCACCAGCACGGAGTGACTGCCGCGTTACACCCACGTGCGGGAGTATCCACACAGACCAGGGATTATGAAGCTTGAGTGCTCCTGCTATGCTTCTCATGCACATTGAAATACCAGAGAAGTAAACTGCTTGAGTATGAAACAGTGGTGATGATCTATTCATAGCGAGACTAGAGTGCAATGATTGAGAAACGAAGAAAGCGAGAATTCAATACGAGAAAACTCAAGACTGCTCTAATTTTCTAGAAAACGTGAGCCTATTCGCGCTAGTGTGGTTATTGGGTTTCCTTTGCACCAATATAACGCGTTCAGGCCACAGAAAAGCTAGATACAAGAAGTATTTGCAATCTTTTGAGAATGCAATCAAGCTGACTGCTCTAAGGAACGCTGCCGTAGTTTGTTGTGTTGGCTTTGACTGCAGTATTGCCGCGCTTTTTGTGATGAATATCTCTCATCTCTAGTGGATTGTGCTAGTGTACATACTTCATTAAACATATGTGTACTGATATGAACGCAGCGTCAGGTACAGAGGTGCCGTGGTATAAAGTGAATTTGCAGCCAGCCTAGGGATGGCACACAGTGCATGGCGGTTTTCGACCAGTCAAGTTTCAGACATCCATTTAAACTTCCGGCTCCGCATTCAGGCCTCGGTGCATATTCATCCTGTCAAAGGCACATATGGCTCATAAACGCTAATTTCGCGGTGCGCGTCAAGTACACACCCTGCGGTAGGGATGTCGGTACCTACACGGTCCTCAGTCTTGAGCGTCAATCCTCTGATGAGCGTGAAGCCCACTTTGAACACCGCATATATAACGCGTTCTTTTAGTCCGCGCGACAAAAAAAAATTGCTTATCAACAGCAGCACGTGTAATCTCTCGACGATACACTTCCCGAAACGCTCTTTTCATCACTGCTTTCTCGTCTCGTTCTTAGCTGGCACAATCAACTTCCGGCTGAAATGCACTTAAATTTTACGGGGCGCCTTCCCCTCCCGGTGGAGATCGGCTATTGCGAGTCTGCCAAGCACGTGGCCCGGAAGCGGAAGAAGAACACGGGGCGCTCCTCGGATGCCTGCGCTAGAGAGAAAAAGAAAAAGAAAAATCCGCCTCTCCAGGTTGGAGACCGGACGAACAAGAT